>NW_024962262.1:33427465-33438595 GCF_019238085.1 Lagopus leucura
AAAGAAAAGAAAAGAAAAGAAAAGAAAAGAAAAGAAAAGAAAAGAAAGAGAAGAAAAGAAAAGGAAAGGAAAAAAGTACTCTCGCATTTATACTTCTACTGTAAATGTTCACTTTAATTCTCATGCAGCCTTCTCTAGTATACTTGTCAAGCTCCAGAAAGATCTCAAAGCAGGAATGCTAGAACAGAAGCAATTGCAAGTGATCTCTTCAGGAATGAATTTGCTCCATGGCTTACAAAATACTACTTTGAAATGAATATTGTTTTTTTCCATTCAGTTTAAACACTCATAAACACTCTCACATAATTTACAAATGTGTTTTCTCTAGTAGAAGTTGTGTACATTAGCTATATCTAAATGTAATCACTATGTGAAAAGAAGTGAGTCTTCCTGTAGTTTGTTTAATTCTTTAAGTGCTCATAGAGGTGATATACCACTGAATTTGTCAGTACTGTCATTGCATTTAGCTCTCTTGCCTGACAGCAGCTTCATTCTCTTTCTTGAGCTTTTGGCTAACTCAAATTAACTACTGACACTGAACCATATATTACAAGGATAGTGGTAGTTCTCTGTAATATTGGCAAATTTTTGGAGAAGGCTTTGTCCCCCAGAGGCTTAATATGTCTAACCAATTTGGAGTGAATGTTAGGAACCCCATTACTGTTCTCTACAACTGTTCTTTGTGACTATGATTCAAAGAAAACTGCTCATGCTATAAATAGAATCCTTATATGTAGTAAATCTGTGTTAAATAAGTGTTCTGGCAATCCTATACAGATGAATTACTTGTGCATGATTTCTGAGCTTTGATTAGCATTCCTCATTTTGTGGAAAACTTCTTTTATATTATGACAGGCAGTTTGCTGGTCACCTTCTCAGTTCATCTGATGTTTTCGCATTGAAGCCTTTGATAACTACTAACCCAGCAAAGATTTAGTATATTTTTTAAAGTCAGTTTCTTGTTTTCTCAGAAAGCACCAGATGCTGCTTTGATCTCTCTCTTTTAGTGTTATTTAAAGTTACTGTGTCTATTTTGGAGTTTTGTAAACATGCTCACATCTGCTCTTTTGTAATTCATCAGAGAAACCTGCTCACAATTTTATTGTCTTAAAAATAAATTCCTTGTATGCTGCCAGTGTTTCACTTTCTTGATGAGAGAAGTTAGCCAATAATTAGAGTCCCAAGGATCTTTTGTGGTAGAGGAGAAAATGACAATGTGATTGAATCCCACTTTGTACTTCGTTGTGAAATAAAGAAGGTCATGTCAAAGTCCTATTCATGAAGCACAGTATGGTAGTGAAGTGTGCTTTTATTCACAGATTCAGTTTGTCCACCTGGCTGCTTTGTGGCCTGCTATGTCTGCTCTCTCTCACCTTTTTTTTAGTCACCGAGACTTAGAGATAGGATTTATAAAATGAGCTGGGGAAACACCATGCTCACATCTACCTGGCACTTGCCTTTGGGCTGTGATGTGCCCTGTGTTTATTCTGTCACAAAACTCCAGCTATCAGGAGGCATTCATTGGCGTACATCTAAGATACACAGGTATCTTAGAGACAGATAATTGGCAACAGCAGTAAATTTTGAAGTCATTTGACCAAAACATAACCTATTAATACTTGTCAGTTGACAAGATATATAGCAAGGCTTTACACATTTAGTAGCAATCTTTTAACATCAACTTTATCTTTTTCTGAGGTGACATCTGTTTTGAAAGAAGAGAAGTGGTAGGGCACAATAGAGTTAAGCCCTGCATTCACAGCTATCAGGCAAAGCCTTATGCTATTTTACTTTGTCATTTACTCTTGTAGTTAATATCCATGGAAAAAGAAAAAAAAAAAAAAAGAAAGATCATTTCAAAAGCTCAAAAGCTTGCATTGTGTGTGAAACCAGTGTCTTGTGGTCAATCACTTGTTGAAATTGGAGGAGGAAAACGAAGAGCACAGATGAAAAACTATGAAACAGGGTTCTACTAGAAGAACTCCAGAGGTCCTTTCCAACCCCGACAATTCTGTGATTCTCTGATTCTGTGACTGTGAACAAAATGTCTATAGAAATTCTCAGATGGGAAATGTGGTGGCCCTTAGCTATTTACACAAAAAGTGGAACTAGTTACACATCCCCAGAAAATGATGTACCAAAACTCTAGTTGTTGCATGCAACACAGTGCAATTTTTCAAATTACCTCTTTGCTAACACTTCGCTTAGGCTGTACAGCTCTCTGTTGATCCCCAGATATAAATGTATGTATTGAAGTAGAATGATTTGCATGAATTTGAATTTGATATCTGATTTTAGAAGAGATCAATGACTGATGGATTGCAATTATACTCTGGACATAAGAGATATTTGTACTAATTAATCTTCTTATTTTGATCTGTTAACTAAATAAATGTATCTGAAATTCCTCTTTCATAACTAAATATTTATCTTTTCTGCTAGAGCATTGATTTTTCTTTCGTGCTATTCTAAGTATTTTTGGTAGTGACATATTAAAACCAAAATTAATTATCAAATGAACATCAATCTTAATCAATTTCAGTATTGAAACAAAATAAAAAGCAATTCCAAAATCTAAACTGTACAATAAAGAGGTGTTCCATCTTTAATAGACAGATAGTTGAGGGTATAAATTAACACACAGTTTGGGTAAATATTCACAGCATGAATTTGTACTTCATAATATTTCTGTCTAGATAGTATGGGAATAGAAAGGAGATTGTAAGTCATATGAATCTTTATCTGTAAGCAATATTTTGAAATTTGAAAGCAGGGGAAAAAGAGGAATCTTTTTTTCTGCTCATTAGATGCCTCTGGTGTTTCAACACTATTGTTGTAACACCTCTGTTGTTTTCCCACTACTGTACTGCAATAAAAGCTGTATATTTATGAATGAAAACAAGCAGATGAAGATTAAGTTATCTGTCTGAATCAGAGAGAATAACAGTGTGAACCTTAAACGTCATGTGTGACTAACTGTTTGCTGGAAGTAGAAAGATAGAGCCTGTGTATATGTGCTCCCTTTCAACGATAGTGACCAAAGATTTCATCTTTTGTAAAACCAACATCAATTTATTGTGGAAAGCATTTATTCTGCAAACTAAATGATGAATTATTTTTTCAGAAATCTTTAATCACTTATATCTGCGGTATTTTCATTTGAAATATCAACCTAATTCATCACAGAAAAAATGGAGATCCATACTTCTAAGTTTTGCTCTAGTTAAAGATCTGTTAAGTTTCATTTTCAAATGTTACTACCTGGAAAGAAACACAAAACAAAACCTTGTCTTTCAAATTCCCTTTTGCAACTACTCCTCATTTTTTTTACTATATTTGTAGTTAGTTGTTTTGTTTCAATGGAGCTACACAAATTAGTAGACATCTGGATAGAGAAACACACACAAAAAAGGCACAAAAGTAGGAAGCATATCTTATTTGACATTTTCAGAAGAAAAGACAATATATTTTCTTTCATTATCAGGAACATAAAAATGGGCACATTTTGAGTGTTTTGAAAGTTTCAGTTACTCTTCAGGCAGAAGTATCATTAGAAGAGTACTTCAGCAGAGCTCTTTTCTCCCTGTTGAATTGTAAGCGCTATACATATAGCAGCTGCAACAGGATTTAGATTTCATCCCTTTTGTTGAGAGCAAAATAATTCTCTTTCAGTGAAAACAACATTAACAATGCTTCCATAAATTTGTGAGAATTTTCTCCTAATATTGTGATAGAGGTCAAAGTCTTAAGATTTTCCTTGTAGGCCTGGTGTCTTATGGCATGATCATAATGCACTTGTGAAAAGATTCATCAATCAATCAGTCAAGCTCTGTCTGTCTATAGAATGACTAATCAGTTAATCAGTGTGCTAATTTAATTGCTGCTTGCCCCTCGCCATGTTGGTAAAGATGCCATTGTGGTCCCCATAAATTCAAAATAGTATTCTGGTAATGTAATACCAATATCAATTAATTATTCATGAATTCTTATTTATGTGATTATTCTTTCGACTGTCATGTGAGTGATATTTAAACCCTAGAATCTATTTTTGGAAAGCTTAGTGACAAAGAAAGACTTTAATCTGAGGTGAATTTAATCTCTGAAGAATAAAGAGAAAATAAAAGGAACTGTGATCTACGTCCTATTCTTTTCTCCAAGTCCAAGGGCCGTTATATAGTGAAAAGGTTAACAATTTGCCTCTAGCATAACAGGCTTCATCTTGTTCTGCTTTAAAAATGCATTCATTATCTTCTTAAGTGCTGGAAACTACACAGACAACTTTTATATCCTTTAAACCCTCAAATAATACTGAGAAATACGCAATTAAGCAAGCAAAAAGGCAGGAGTCATATTCATTAAAAATAATTCAGGACAGAAATAGCTAAGTACAGGTGACAAAATAAGACTTTCTATCTGTGGACTTCTGTAATTTTCAGTGATTTTCTGCTGATTCTAGCAGCAGTATTTCTTGTAGCAGGGTAAAGGAGAGGGCTCTCCCTACTGCCTCCCATTTCCACCTACAGAAAATGTGAATAGAAGTTATTTCATTATTAATACATATAGCAGGGACACATTATATCTGTGTAATTCTGGCTCCTTAGAAGGCATGAAAGTTATTCAGCATGAAAACTGATCAGGATCATTCATATCTGTGTGCTGCACATTAACCCTAGTAGGCAGTTAAGCATCGCATAGGTTCTTGTTTCATGTTCCTCCCTACTGCTCCTCTCCTAAAGAAGGAGAAAGAAAGAGGAAAGGAAGAAAAGAAACAAGAAAAACTTGTGAGTCAAGATAAAAATTGTTTAATAAATGGAGGAGAAATGGAAGAGGAAGAGGAAGAAAGCAAAATGAAGCAAGCGCCGCAAACGCAGCCACTAACCATGTCCCTATATGTAGACTGATGCTCAGCCAGTTCCTTAGCAAAAGATGATTATTCTCCCTAGATCTCTACTTTACCCCTTTTATTGCTGAGCATAATGCTATATGGTATGGAATATCACTTGGGTTACTTTGAGTCATCAGAGTCTCCTCGTAAAATCTTGTGAACCGCGTAGTCTATTCAGTTTTGGGTGGCAGAGCGACAGACTGATAAGGCCTCAAAGCTATGCAAACAGTGTTCAGCCATAGCTATAACTTCAATGGTTTTGTTCACAAATCTAAAACAAAGCATCAGACAAACTGCTATGAAGAAAATTAACTCCTTACTCGCCAGACCCTGTACAGCATTGAAAGTACGAATCATTTCTTCAGACTCTGAATCCCATATTGAACTTTGGGTTTCCATTTTCTGTCTCCTTTTCCTTGCTGTTCCTTGAGGAAGAATGACGGACTTTTTTAGCTAAAGATTCTGTGTCAGCTGCTCAAAGCGGTGTGCTGTAGTTGTGGTTATTCTTTGGTCTCCCTAGTTTCTGGAGATCGGTATCAGAAATCCAGGTTTGTACATGATGATTTAGCAGAACCATTGACATGATGAAAGCAATACATAAAAACAGCTACTAGACAGAGCAGCATTAAAAACAGCTGCACAAATGAATATTACAGAATATTTCTGTCTGCTATTAAAATTTAGCTTTGCCAATTCTGCTAAGGTGACTCTACCCATAGGATTCACATTACATTAAGAACAGTGAAGACTACATAGACAGAGCCCAAGAGCTAGCTAATATTCCAGCCAGTATAATAACATAGAATACCTTCTAGGGGAATCATCAGACCTAGAATATGTAAATGATTTTTGCAAAGAATCTGCAGGATCCTATTTATTTCTGCTGGCTTGAGATGTATGATAAATGCATGTTGCTTTTAAAAAAAAAAGTAATATGGTACAGAAAAACATATTTTTTCTTTTTGATTAAAAACAATAATTCATTTGTCCTGCACAACCCCAAAGTGCAATTCTAGGCACTTTGCACAGTCTTTTTTGGATTAGGAACATTTACCTCCCTTCCCATCAACAACAAGAGAACAATGAAGTTTGCTTTTTTCTCCTTAAAACCACGGAAAAAGAGATGAACTCTTTCCCCTAGCTACAATTTAAAGAAAAAAAAACGAAGGATATAATGTAATCACCAGCACTGAAATCTCGCTAGTATACTGTTATTTCCCCCGAATTCCACAAAACTGGTGTCATGGGACCCTTTATATATAGTTATAAGCAAACAGGACCACAGTTCCATGTCTGACATGAATGACTGCCTCCAGCAACAAAGAGCTTCATCATTGGACATTTGTTCAGTACTAATGATTCATAGTCTCATTTTCTTTTTTTGTATTATTATTATTATTATTATTATTTTTTTTTTTTTTTTTGTGGTGGTGATATGGTGATAGTGGTGGTTGTTTGCTTTTGTTTGTTTGTTTGATTCTCTTGCTGCGTATCTATAGCTTGCTACAATGTTTAATAGTGGATAAAATAAATCAGCCAATACATACAATCCAGGCTGTACTCCTAAATGCTATTTTATAAAAGAAAATTGTGGAAAATGTAGGACAATATTTTTATCACTGCTCATGTGATTTTATGCGTATTTTAATGGCAAGGGGTGTTTTTAAAATATTCATCATTTAAATTATATTTAATAAAAGTTAAAAATTCAGTAGAATTGTAATTGAAAAAATTCGTAAATTAGAAAGCAGTGTCCCATCAAACTATCTTGGATATAAAATGTGTCAGAGATTCTGTGTTAGAAAGCATTGAGAATGAATATATCCAGACACCAGTTCAAGGGATGAAACTGATCAATATCCACTGATTGGAAAAAAATATATATATTTAACAAGAAATTTGAATTTCTTCATAATTTTTTAGCTTTAAAATTTTTAAGCTTTGTTTCTCTTGTACAAAAACTATTATATTTTCAAAGAGGGTGATGATTAACTTTTTTTTAATGTGAAAAATGAAATTGTATAGATTTTTTCTTGTAGAATTATTTTTTCAAATTAAGGAACTAGCTGTACGATAGAATAAATGGACTGTGGTTTTCAAAACCAGGCTGGCTGTGGCTCTGGGCATCCTGGTCTAGTAGTTGACAACCCTGCACATAGCAGGGGGATTGAAAATAGGTGATCACTGTGGTGCTTTTCAACCCGGGCCATTCTATGTTTCTCTGATTCTACGTAACATTTTATTGAAATAAGCTTGTAAAGTTCTCTACTTGAGGTAAGAAAGTAGAATGGCACATGTATATGAGAAATATTTCTCATTTCAAACTATAATCAGTGCTACATTCTACTTCCAGAAATGAGTTCATATGTTGTAGTAAGCACATGAAGTGAATTTGTTCACATACTACCTAATTAGGAAAAAAACAGTAGATAGAGTATATACTTACATTTTAATTCACCTATGTTTGGATGGTGTGGTAAAATCACTGATTTGCATGAGTATATGAAATCAACACCAACATGCTGACTTAATGTAAAATTAAAATCAACATTGCTTACTGAAATCATTTTCAAAATTACTTTATTTTCCCAGATTGTTTTCACTTTTAGAAATCACACTACTTTCTACTTCCTTTTAAAACATTCTGACAAGTTTTTTAACTTTATCAGTGCAAAAAGTCTTAGTCAGTGCATACCTGGAGAGAGAGATTTGGGCATCCCCAGTATTTTTCACAGCATTTGTGTGTTCTGGCTGTGTAAAGGAAGAATATTCTTTAGAGGAATTTGTACTAATTTTAAACCTCTATTTCTTCTACTTCACATACCGTTGCATTTAGCTTAAGCCTGGCTTGTCTTGTGTTCACAGTAACTGAGCTCGAGTGAATTGCAAGGCAATATTTTCATGAAGTTGTAGTAATCCTTTCCTCAAAGATTTGCACCAATGTGAAAAAGTGGAGGCTGTATGGTTGCTTTGAATAATTCTTGGTTGTTCTTATTTGATTGATTTTTAAATTTATTTATATTAGTTTATTTTTTCAGTGAGAGCCTTAAAATAGTGATGTTGAAGTGCAGCGGACCACATCGTCTTTGACTTCAACATCACTTGCATTATTACATGTAAAATCCTTAAAGAATCTTTCATGTGTGAAAATAGGGCTGAATAAGACAGGCTTTCATCTGCACTTAATAATTATTTTAGGCAGAAATTCACCTGTGGAGGTGTAATTCTCCAGGCTAATTCTTATTTGTTAGAATCAAGTAAATTTTGATTGTATTTCCTTTGTGGATGTGTCACGAGCAGGTCAGAATGGATGTATTCACAGATGTAATTCTTAAAATTTAAGGATATATGTAGATGAACACCTATTAGGGAGACACAAGTTTAACAAGGTAAGAATAGATTAATAGAAAAAGTGGTATTTGGCAGAAATTACGTATTTTGTAAAAATGCTAATAATCTGGAAAAAAAAAGAAAAAAAAAAAAGAAAAAAAAAAGAAAAACATCTAAAGAAACCTCACCACAATATAGAGTGTATTGTTGCAGAGATGGTAATACCAAGCATCATAGTATCCTTACTTGAAACAAGGATCATTGGTATTATTACATTGCTAACTTTTAAGCAAAAAACCACCCAGCTCTGGAGTATTGTCAGTTTTGCTAAAGGGAATGATTTAAGTACAATAAAGACATATTAGTTTGTTAATTGTCAGTGATTCAATTGTAGTCATGAGATATTACTCCATTGGACAAGAAGACAAAAAGGGCATATAATGAAAGGCATGCTTTTACTGAGAACCCTCCTCTTCATTTATTCAGTCAAGGATTGTTATCCTTTTATTACCCTGTAATTTGAGGATAAGTTCACTGAACAACTGTGGGGGCCGTTAGGAGTTGTCATGGAAAATTTATTTGCCTTTGAATAGAAAGTGGTAGCAGTGCAGCAGAGGCTGTGCTGCTTCAAAGTGGATAATTCTCCTTTTTGCAAACTTTTTAATACTATGTTTACTGTTTCCTGATATGTCTCTTTAGGCTGTTCTTGGTTTTCTTTGCTGCTCTTGTCAAAAATAAAATTTATAGAAGCATATCCCCAGAAAACCAATGTGATTTTGTGAAGTGGCTACACTGAGTCTTAAGAGCAACTGCAGAAAACACAGTAAAATCCACACCTCTTTAGAAGTTAAAGGTCTGGTGACTTTTTTTTCTTTTCCCTTCCATAAAATACTGCTAGCTGTAGTAAAATAGAGCCTTACAGTTCTCAAGTTCTCAACAAGGTTGGTAAAAGTAAGTGCCAATGAACTCAATTAAATTGTTACATTGCACTTGAAAAGCATGTGTTAGATTTCCTATAAAAGTAGTTTTTACTCTTGTATAATAGACATTTTGAACACGAGAAGAGTCTGTTCCTTACTTTGGATGAAATATTATATGACTTTAAAAAGGCTTAGAAGATGCATTTATTTAGAGAACAGAAATAGACTGACAGAAGTGACTTAATCCAGATACCAGTTCATGGGACTGGTGCTACTCAACAACTTGAAGCAATAATTTTTCTCCAATTGCATTTTGAAAGTAAGGAGTAAGAGAAATCCTTCCTTGATTGACACTGTATTAGATAGAAAAGATATCTGTAAGTAGCTATACAATTTCCAAACATTGTTTTAGCCGTACTTTAGGTAATTTGCATACCTTGTTCATGTGCTATGCTACAAAGGTATTTGAGAAAAGCATTTTATTTATTCTAAATGAAATTAATCCATGGGTTTTGAGCCATTCAATAGGTATTCAGATTTTTTACAAGAGTCCTTGCTAATATCTCTCAAGGGAAGAGAGAAAAAAAGAATATTAAAGTGTCTGAAAATATAGACTTCAGATACATCAGCCTGTGAATTCAAAGTCAGCAAGTTCATGGTTGTTTAAGGTTAAGTTTGAGATCAGTGTACTTCTTTTCCACCATCAAGGCTGATGTGGTTACCACTCAGTGTTTAATATCTGAGGGTTCTCATTGTGATATTGGTACCACGTATCAAGTAAATTCAGACTGACAATTTCAGTGCACCTGTGTTCATTTGGACCAACTAATTTATCCATTCTTTCTAATACTTCAGTGAAATAGGGTGTGCAGCTTTCATTTGACTTGCTCTCTGAATTTAAATCCTTTTATTTCCTGAAAAGCACAGTACTCTTGAAATACTAACGAAAGTATCTGAATTCCTTATGAACCCTATAAATGAAGTCCTTTTTGTCATTCATATGAAAAAAAAAAAAGTGCTTGCGGATACACATGGGTTGCTCTGAAAGTAATGCCTCTTATTTATTTCCATGGAAATGACAACAGATACAAAAAGCACAATAGTACTATTTGACAGAGCAAATTCCGAGCTACAAAACACTTTTTTTCAACATTTGCACCACCATTAGTTGTGCATTTTTGTCAGCAATGCAGAAGAGCCTACATGCTGTGCAGATAAATATATGCACCAGAGGAGCTGACCCACTGTCACTGTCATTGTTGCCACTGATGAAATGCACCCCTCAACACCTCGCTGTGCTCACCCCATTGGTTCATATGTTCTTCCATATAAGATGCCATTTTATCAGACTGCCCCTCTGCTGCCATCTGTCACATGGCAATAAAATGTAATGAAATATTAGCAGGAAAGTTCAACTTCTGCTGCCATAACACCACCATCCACCTCTGACATCATGCGCCATCATAATAAAATAGGAGGTATTACTTTCAGATCAGGCTTCATACAAAATATTTTTTTTCATGGAAATACTTCCTGCACAATAATGCTCCATAGCAGTATCAAGAACTTTAAATAACATTTATTTGCCAAGTCTTCTGTTTCAGACAAAAGAGCATACTTCCAAGAACATCGTTAACTGATCAGTTGAATCTATTGCAAAGATTTTGGCAGTAATTATTTTTCCTCTCAGTTGCTTCATTAACAAGAAGTAATGAATATGAACTTGCAATTGGATATTTCCATGAGATGTATACCGCTTCCTTTCTTAAAACCTCAGACATTATTTAATGGATTTATTTCAACCACTGCCTTTTAAGCCATATAGTTTCATTCTAATTTTCTTCTGCTTTTCCTTCCTTCTTCTGACTCTGGGGTTTTATACAAGCAAGGGTTTCTGTTGATGTTATTAATACTCTAAGGGACAGTTTATGGAACAGCAGGTATAGCCTGAAACAGAAAAAAAAAAAAAAAAAAAAAAAAAAAAAAAAAAAAAAA
>NW_024962262.1:33438695-33524237 GCF_019238085.1 Lagopus leucura
AAAAAAAAAAAAAAAAAAAAAAAAAAAAAAAAAAAAAAAAAGGTTGAAACAAAGGTAAAGGTGTAAATATTTCAGAATTGAAGTTATATAATCTTCCAAAAGACAAACAATTTTAATTTGATAAACAGTAGTCATTGGTATATCGGTATTTTCAACTCTAATCTAAGCTCTCTGCAGGAAAGAGCTGGAAGTAGCCTTGGTGCTGGAGGAAATAATTTCCTGATTTGGTTTTGTCAGCATTGGCCATTATCTGAGTGGGCCATTATCACCTGCATACAGATCTACATCCAGAGCCTCATACATGTTGTAGAGAGGCACCTTGGGGGTGGAGCATGCAAGGAGGGTTTTCGTTTGTAGTTTTGGTGTAAACTTGCTTCCATCCACTCTCTTCCTTAGAATTCTTTCCTCCAACCTTGTGATTTTTATCCTCAACCTGATGTGATACAGGCTGCCTTGGGTTTAAATACAGGCTGCCTTTGGTTTGTGTTTAATCTTATACTGTGTCATTGTGACACCACTATTCCCCTGCCACTATCCCTGTCCTTATCTGTGCACCCCTCCCTTCCCTTAAGTTTTACAGAGCTGCTGTCACACCAAATGTACTTATGCATCTAGCTCCTGCAGCTTCACTGAGATGAGACTCTTTGGATGGCTTGGCACTGTCAAATAAATCAGACGCTTCTTTGTGAAGTGGTAGATATGTTAGCTAATTCCCAGACTCTCCAGTGAAGCAAACCAAAATGCTTCCTCCCTCCAAGGAGAATCCAGCTGTAGTTCAAGAGATGTTGAAATCTAGGGGCAAATAATCCTCAATCAGGACCAGACCCAGTTTGGTTTCTTCTGCCCTACACAGTCCTCTATGCTTTCCCAGTGGACCATGTTCTTTCACACACACCATATGTTCTGATGTCATACCCTTCACACCCTTAGCAGCATGCTAGTGTACATACCACTCTACTCAGACAGATTGCATGACAGCCTTTCTGTTATTTCAAGTATTCAAACTGAGGCAACTTAAAAATCAAACAGTCATGTCTACTGGCATAAAGACACTGCATGAGTAAGAGAGACTGCTCTGCAGGACTGCACTGCTAGTCCAACCAGGAGGGAGGGAATTCAATACGTGTCTTGGGGCCCAGGGATGATTAGCAGTGTAGTCATAGTTTTGTCTTTTACTGCCTGGTGCAATTAATATGTCTGCTGCAGGATATTTGTTTGCAATAGCACAGATATGTTAGCAGAATGATGGAAAAAAAAAATCATGTCAGAGATGGAATAATAACATTACAGTAGCATCTTTCTTTCAGCTGCATGTGGCCAGTACCAGGGAAGTCTTTTTTCTGCTCACCTTTATGCCAGTATGAAGAAGCAAGACTTACAGTCAAGCCCAGAAATAATAGCTACTTAGAAGTCATGTTCACACATTACTCCTTTTAACTGCCTGATTTTCATGGAATGGGTTGCTCTAGCATGTCTTCATACCAGTGTCACTTTATGGTGCATCATAGCTTTGTAGTGCACTCAGAGGGAAAACCAGTCATTAAAACGATGAACTGTGCCTGCTTTTCGGTGCCTATTGCTATCAAGACATGTCTAAAATATACAATGCACATATTAATGGGTGCTGACAAAGTACTTTTACACACATTTAGGTTTTTGATGTATAGTTAGACAAATGAACAAGATGTAGCTGAAGATTAACCTTCTGACTCTATCAAACGGATGGAAAGGCCTCCTGCAATTCTAAATTCCACTGTTTTCTTTCTTAATGTTTTATCCATACAGTGATATATAAAGGAGATACTGAGGTTGCAGCTCTTCTTGAAGCATGCCAAATTTTAGAGAGAAACTGTGATAATTTATCAAGGTAAAAAAAGAACCTGCATAGTAATGAGTAATGACATAAAGGACAGAGCACAGTAAATATTACTGAGTGTATGATTTTGACCTGGAAGGTAACTTTGCCAAAATGGCTCTGTAGAACTCCATTTTTAATTTTTCTCCCTCCCCCTCCCCCTTTTTTATTTTATTTTATTTTTTTTCTTCCCCCATCTGAAACTTGCTTTCTTGGAGAATATAGCAATATTACTTTTCTATAACTACCATCCTTACTGACCCTTCATCAGCTTGAGTGTTGAAGCTGTATTCTCTCTGGCATAAGCAGCAAGGATGCTTATACTACTCACCTGTGTGTAACCTTCTCCCAAAGGATTATCTTCTGCAGTTCCTGTGAAAGCCTACTGGAAGACTATGACCATGCTTTTACTGTATTTGACATATAGGCATGAGAAAGCAGAATTTATTCTTTTCACAAGAAGTGGCACTAGCACACTGAAGGAATGTAAAGATTCAAGAGCATCCACAAGGTGATGCTGATGGCAATGCATGAAATGAACAATCTATCTAGGGTTGTTTTCTTCTGTGTAGGATAGACTGAGAGCACAATCTGGTCTATGCTGGCATGAAACCCATATAAGCTTGATTACTTGACAGAAAAAAATAGAAAGAGATGGATATATTCCCATTCAATCTAAAGTACTGGTTGCAGTTTCAGTCTGTGTAAGAGCTAAATTTTAGAGTAATTTTCTTGCCTCATACATGATTTGGAGGAATAATATTCTAACTATCTAAATTCTTTCCTCTGCTGTTGAAGGGAGTATCATAAGTTGAATTCAAAATCCCTAAAGGTAAGCCATGAAAATATATGAAATAGAATTTCTAGTTATTGTCTTAGCAGCAATTTCCATCACATCTAGCTTTAGGAGTAAACCTAGTGTTTCTAAGCTAGCAGGTTACTTGCCTTAGGCTTCCTTAATAATGGCCAAGGGAGATAGATATTTCCAGCAGACACATCAAGCAACTAGGTAGTTAAATGCAAACATTAAATCTTCTATTTTATTTATCATCACTGTAGAAAAAGAAAAGAAAAAAGAAAAAAAAAGGGGATTTGGAATGAGAATGTATTAAGATGTATGTCTCCAAAACACTAAAACTAACTCAATGTGCTGCATTGTCTGAAGGTTCTTGAATTTTCAAATAAATAGGAATTTGAGCATGCTGACCTAGTTAAGTTCCCCCAATTATTAGTAAAATAATTCATAATATATGAATAGCTGCTTAAACAATAAGCTTTTTTACATTCGTTGAGAAAATAAAAATGAATTTTAATTAAATAACCAGACTTACATACACCTGTATATGATGTTCTTATCCAGTCTCTTTTAAGGTGTATAGGAGCACTGCTTTTAGGCTTAAGTAGCATTGTACATTCTGGATGTTTGGAAATTATATTTTGTAATATTAGTATTTATTTCCCCCCCCAAAAAAGACTAACATTCAATGTCTTACGATCAGTGTTTCCTTTATGCAAATTTAATAAGAAGAGAACGATTATACCTGTTGGTAATCTCAGTCTAAATTTGCCAGATTTTACATGGATATTTTGCATGTGACAGCTTGATCTACTAAGAAAAATGTCTATTCTGATATTATTTCTTTCTTCTTGAAACTGTATAGTTTTGCTTGTATTGATTTTTCTACCCAGTTACCAGTTGCTCTTCAAACTACGGGTAGTTGCTGAAGCATGTGGGCTCCAGGAGGCTTAGAGTTAGTAAAGATTGGCCTGTTGGGTGATGCATAGTTGATCACTTCCATGTGACTAGCCTGTGTCCTTCTGGCACATTCAATGATTCAATTAAAGCCAGTATCAGTGTTTAATAAAGCTTTCTTAAAAGAACTTAATAGAAAAAGATCATCTTCCTGATAAAGTGCAGAAAATACAAGGGCTTGATTCTGACTCCATTTGCCCCATACTGCACACTTTAGATAAATAAGAACCATAAGCTGCAATAAAGGTCCTCAGTGAACATATAGATTTCGTTGCAGTAAAATCCTATTACAAACAATTTCAGTAAAAACTTGGAAAGCTAAGTTTTCTGAATCTTTTTAGGTTTTTTTTGAAAAATTACTGAAATCTGCAGGTTGATTTAAAAGAGATTGTATTACAAAAAAAAAAAAAAACAGAATCACTGAATACACTGATTTGGAAGGGGTCCACAGAGATCATGGTGTCCAACTCCTGGTTCCACACAGGACTACCCAATATTCAACCCCAGTGTCCAAAAGCAGTGTCTCAGTTCTGGGCTTAGCAAACCTAGGGACCTCAGCATCTCCTCCTACGTCCTGCTTTCTAGACCCTTTACCACCTTTTGCACATGCTCTAATTGTTTTATATCTTTCTTATGTCATTCTTATATACAGAAATTTGAATTAGATGATCTTTAAAGGTCCTTTCCAATCCAAGCTATTCTATGATTAGTTTTTAATTGCTAAAGATTCCTCATTTATTTTTAACTCATACATGTTGTATACTGATGTACTTTATTTAAAGTGTAGATAAAGTCCCTATTCTAAACTAGAAGTCTGATGTATTTTTTCATCATGCAAATGATCATATATTTTACCAGAAATTGATGTTTGTCATTCAATCTCTTAATGTAGAAATCTATGTGTAGTTATTTACAATCTTTCGTACTTCATTAACTGAAATGATCACCTGCAGGCTTCAACTCAATCAACTTGTTTTTCCAGAACAGTAATGTGTAGATCTACTTAGTGTATTAATGATAACTTTTTCTCCTTCAGAGAAGCAGTCTTTTATACTGTATCTTGTATTAACACAGGATATTTATTTATTTACTTATTTGCTTAATGAGTGAGTCTCTCATATGATTTTTATGATTTTTCATGTTCTTTTTCATGTGAGAACTTACATTTTTTTGTATTCTTTTTAAATATGAGAAGATAATCTACTATTGACTGTGTGGTCTGTAGTATTCTATATACTGTCTGCTGTGGAAAAACGATTTGATTTTATCCTAGCTGTGTATATACATATTGGTGCCCCTCAAAAAATACGTAAAATAAAACATTTGAGGAAATTGAACCATTTAGTCATTGTATCTGCAGAAAAAGAATCTTGGTTGCTGGGGTTGTTTTTTGTTTATTTGTTTTTTTATTTTGCTTTTTGTTGTTGCTTTTTGTTGTTCTGTTTGTTTTATTCTGTTTTGTTTTCAGCTGTTAGTGTAAGAACTTACATGCTTATAAGTTGGTAATATATGCTTTCTCAGGAGCTGTGGACTGTTTGCCCATGTACTGTTGTTATTGTTAAGTTCCTTCTACAATTTGCAGCTTCATGGCACAGCTGAATTTATAGTGAATAACCCTTTTCCAGAGCGACCTACCTATTTCATTTGCAGTTAGTGATTTGCTGCACTTAGCATTCATTTCAGAGATTTCAATATCTAAGGATCCAGACCTGAAAAATATCTTTAGGACCACAACTCCTCTTTCCCTGCTTTAAGAGTAACAGAAAAAAAGGAAAATTTGTTGCTGTGCTTGTAAACCATCCTCAATTTATTTATTATTTCTCCCTTTTAACTGAATTTACCGTATGTCCCTAAATTTAAAAATATGCATTTTGCCATTGGGTTGCTTTTGTTTTTTAACTTATTAAATATATTAATGTACTATGCCATTTTCTATTCACTGTTGCTTTGGATGAACCTCTATATACGTACACTTTTACTTTCCCCTTTCCGATCCTTGTTAAGCATTTCAGTCTGTGCGGTAATTTGAGGGTGAAGAAGACAGGAAGAGGGACCAGTTGTGTCAGCGTTCAATATCAATCTCTTCATTAAGGCATGTGCAGTATAAGCCAAAACCAAGCACAGTAGTTGATGTTGTCATACTTCCATCTGTTTCGAAGGCATCAGTTGGTCTGGGAAATAATGTGCTCATATTGGAATTGTACCTTGTCTTAACATGGAAGAAACACTAAATGTGTTTCTAAAAACGAGTTTGTGTGTGTTCTATTTTAATAAACTCTTATCTTTTTAGTTTCATATTCTATTTAATGTGTCCTAGCTAGGATGGATGAAGGAAAGGAACTGTATGAAAAATATTGGACTGTTCTACGTCTTAAGCAGTTAATTATTTCTCTATCTCACCTCAGTACATTGCTGATATAATCTGAGACGTAGTATTTGCATTTATCACGTTGATGGAAATACTGTAGGTGTTATTCATTGTTCTCAGTCCTGCTAGGAGAACAGCCTTAAAACTTGCTTCAGATCATACAGTAACCAAAAATATCAATGTAAAAAAGAGGCATTATGTCAAAGTTTTCTACCTGATCTAGTGTAATCTCTTTTTAGACTTAAACTAGTCAGTAAAGAATCTCATGAGCCAGTGTCTTGCGCTCTCATATGAGAACTTTTCAGAGTTCCTCTTGTTAGGGGCCTTTGTTCTGTTGTCACAGAGATGATTGAAACAGGCCCATAAATGTGATAAATGTCTCCCAGGCATAATTCCCCTGACTTCAATACAGTTACAAGAGGGATGATTTGGGGCATTTTCAGCAGTACTTTGCAATTTTAGTACTTGTATGCATACAGTTTGGAGCACGTATTTAATCTGCACAAGAAATTTGATAGCTGTCCCAGAAAGATGTAACCTTTTGTCAGAATTATTGCTCTGTATATTCCACTGTTAAGAGACTATTAAATCATTTACTTTAAAGCTTAAGATTTTCCAAATTAGAGACTTCTCATTCTTTCCAGGAAATACAGTGTCTTGTTCAGCATAATATAGTTTTTTTCCCTGTTGTTTTCTAATAAATCCTCACATAACTACATAATTAATAATGATGCAATTCATTTAGGACCTAAAGCAGATGTCTTATTAGAAAAAAGACAAGAAATATGAAGACTCTTCTTTTTCTCAGGGGATGCTAAACTGCCAAGATTTTTTAGTCTTTGGCCAAATATCTATTTGTCATGTGAATCAAACCAATTCCTTTATCTAGTCCCTGTATATGACCAGAGCCAGGAATGAACTAGCAGTTAATTAAGGGGGTGATAAGACATTCCATGTCTGAGCTTTCTCTTTGCCCTCTTTATTTTGCAGTATGGATGTACTCAAGTACTCAATCACAGAAGCTTTTAAACTAATTGTATTTGTGTTCATTTTTAGGTCTATGAGGCCAAATGTCAAGCTAAAATTCTTTTGGAAGTCCCCTCTAACTACTGCTGAATGCCGGTGCCTCAGCTCTAAATATTAATGTCTTAGGCATCTCGGTACACCTAGGAGTTGCAAACAGGCTGTTGGCATTTTGGAATTACAATCCGAGCCATTCAAAGATGATATGCAGCAAAGCAAGGCTTGGTAGAGGCGTACTCAGCAGGTCTTTATGTTTGAAACATTAGACTTTTAGAGATCTTTCAAAATAGCCCATATCCAACTGACTGTTGTCAGTCCTTTGGTGAGTCTGATGCTTGGAGTGTGGGGAAGAGTGGACTCATTCTAGTCTCTGCAAGTCTGCTGGGTAGCAAGCAGTTCTTGGCTTCTGTCTAGCAGAAACTTGCCATTAAAAAAAACCACTCTCTCCTTATGACCAGCAGTTTTTAATTTAATAATGCTCCAAGCAATTCTGTTCATAATCATCTCATTCCCCTATACAATCACCTGTATAACTGATGATTTTTTCCTTTTCGCCAATTAATGTTTTAGTAGAGGAAGGATGATAATAAGTTTTGACCTATTCCATTGCCTTTCCAAAAGTGACCAAGCAGATTTCCAGAACAGAGAAGGTGATTGAGGTGTCTTCAAGATTGTCCAGGCATACAAGATCGTAGTTCTTCAATGTTTCTAAAATTGGTAATGAAAGAGATTATAACTGAGAAGGTCCATTCTTCAAGAACTACTTCCCTCCATATCAGTATCAGCTGGTTAAAAATTACACATGCTTCATTCAGAAACAGGTTGTGACAAGTGGCAAAAAGTTAATTTTTATTTTTATTTATTTATTTTTTCTTTGAAAGCAGCAAAGGAATTGTACCAGAAACATCAGAAAGAACTTAATGTATCAGATGCTTAAAATAAGTAAATCTGCCTGAGCAGAAGTAGTGATTTCTTTACACAATAAGCAGAAGCAATGGTAACTATTCATTAGGATTCTGCCGAACACCGGTGTGCTGTGTGAGAACAGTTTATTTTGTATTCTGGGTTTAATTACCACATTAGACCTTAGACCTCTCTGTGAACAAAAGCTTCCTGCCATTCTGACAGCTTATTTGATAGCAACGATTGTTAACCTTGAAACCGCCTCAAATGACATTTGAATAGTGTTATGGATTTATACTGCACATCATGCTGTTTTGCTCACTCTCCATTAAACCAAACAAGACACCTCCAGGAGACTGTATTGATTCCTGACCACAGATCCTAGCTCTGCAGGATACCAGTCTATTCCTCAGAAAGGTTGTGCTCTCTCAGAAATCTTCTTTGCAGAAAATACAGATTGCAGTGCAGCCAAGACCTGTGCAAGTGACCGCGTAACCTGGTATTAATAAAGGTTATGTTCTTCTGCTCCTAGTACATCAATAGGGCAGTACCTCTTGCAAAATATGTGTGTACACTATTTTTCAAAATAAGCTTTATTAGTCTAACAGGTATCAGACATATTTAACTTGTTGTGTGTGTGCCTCAATGACTTCTACCGTGATTTTAAAAAGAGAAACATCTCATTTGCTGTTAACATTTTTCTTCCATTGCCCTTTACCTTGGAGAAAACATGACTGTTTTTTTGGACCCACCTTACATAGGAGATGAGCTCTACCTGCAACTTTGTATCTTCTTTCAGACTTTTGAGGAATTGTAAGATTTTTGTGCTTTTAGTATTTTTTGTGCACATTTGCATCTAGCTTCCTTTAGCCTTTTTCCTTTTTTTTTTTTTTTTTTTTTTCTTCTTTTCCCCTCCCTCACTTTAAGGTGAACATTCAGGTTCAAATAAGTGGTTTGTAGCAAGTTTTTAACCATGCAGCAAAACACAAATACATGTGGGACAAAAGGATGGTCTTGCAATGAGAAACATATTTCTGGATGTTTTATTTCTCAGTATTTGAACTGTAAATTTTTTCAGCTTTATAACCTCAGCCTTTGTTTCCTGTAAGAGGTACTGAATAACCCATTCATACAGCTCCTAATGTGTCATATTCCATGTAAATTTAAGCCCCTTCATCTCCACAAAAGATGTGATGTTAAATCCCACATTTACTTTGTAAACTATCCAGACACTTTTGATATATTTTCTGCCTTCACATATTCAAGAAATAATATTTCAAGAGACAGGTTTGTTTTTGGCTTTCTAGGCTGTACCTGGCAGTGAAGGTAATGATACGATTGTGCAGTATAGATTCTACTTCAGTGTCTAAATAACATATTTACTAAATGATTTTATAATCCCATTGTAATAAACCAACATAATTGATACATTCTGTAAAAACCAAATTAATACAATTTTCAAAAGAACATACCCTCTTCTTGGATCTTTTGTCCTGATAATTCAAGTTTGGTGGTGCTATTCATTTATACATACAATCTTGAACCTAATTTGCAATTGTTGGAATACTGTCCGGAGAACTGGAATTGCCAACAGTTCTAGGAACATGATAGCCTAATAACCTTCAAAGACTGTTGAGAAATGGTCTGTCTTTTGGTGATAATTATGAGGAGAATAAAGCCATTGTCTTTGTATTGCTTAAAATAGAGTCAGAGGATTAGTAGCAGTACTCAGGACTTCAGAATGACTGCTAGAGACTTCTGTCAGTGCTTTTCACCAGCTGTTATCAGTATTTGGTTGGATATCTGGGGGAAATTCTTTACTATGAGAGTGGTGAGGTGCTGGAACAGGCTGCTCAGAGAGGTTGTGGATGCCCCAACCCCAGAGGTGTTCAAGGCCAGGTTGGATGGGGCCCTGGGCAGCCTGGTCTAATATTAAATGGGGAGGTTGATGGCCCTGCATGTGGCAGGGGGGTTGGAGATTCA
The DNA here is from genome assembly GCF_019238085.1 of Lagopus leucura. NCBI lineage: Eukaryota > Metazoa > Chordata > Aves > Galliformes > Phasianidae > Lagopus > Lagopus leucura. Next base: position 33,448,581 of record NW_024962262.1, read on the forward strand.
TGATCCTGAGGTCCCTTCTTACCACAGCCATTCTGTGATTTTGTTCTTAGTTATAATGTTAATTATAGTACTAAGTTTATGATTTGAGAAACACTGTGTTTTCTTTACTGATTCACATGCAATTGTTTAGCTGTGAAGTGTCAGTGGGATACAAGCTGGTCTGTGATCTTTTTTCTGAAATTTGTGGGTGGGTGATCCTTCACTAAAGCAGTATATATTGAAAAAGCTATTCTGTGGATAACAAGGCTTGCTTAATGTGGCATTTCAGAGTCACAAAGGACATGTCCGTTTCAGTACTTTTCTATAATCAATAGTGACCTCTGGGAATTTTTAAGTAGTGTTTATGAAGCTAAGTTTTGGTGTAAAGCAACTATAAAGAATTAAGGCATTGAACATGCCTGTGGGTGTTGGAAGAAAAAATCTTATGTTCTTTATAAGGCAAAAGCCAGAAAAACATTCTCTAGAACAAGTTCAGGTTTAGTTTTTTTTTGTTTTGTTTTGTTTTGTTTTGCTTTTCTCCCTATTTTGATTTTATAGACAACAGGAAAGAAAAAAAAAGAAAAAAAAAAAAGAAAAAAAGAAAAAAAAAGCCTCTGTTCTGAATTCCTCTATTCTTGTCTCCAATGCTGGGGCCCCCAACAAAGGAGGACATCAAGCTTTTAGAGCAGGTCCAAAGCAGGGAAACAAGATGATCAAAGGGCTGGAAAATCTCCCTCACAAGGGTGGGCTAAGAGATCTGGGGCTTTTTAGCCTGGAGAAGGCTCTGAGAAGACTTTATATTAGACTTCCAGTACCTGAAGAGGAAAGGTGGTGAAGGACTCTTTAGAAGGGCATATAGTTACAGGACAAGGGGAAACAACTTTAAACTGGAAGAGGGTAGATTTAGACTAGATATTAGGAGGAAATTCTTAACTTTGAGGGTGATGAGACACTGGAATAGGTTGCCCAGCAAGGTTGTGGACGCCCCCTCCCTGGAAGCATTCAAGGCCAAGCTGGATGGGGCTGTAAGAAACCTGGTCTAGAGGGAGGTGTCCCAGCCTATAGCAGGGGGGTTGGAACTGGATGATCTTAAAGGTTCCTTCCAACCCATACTGTTCTGTGATTCTGTGATTCTGATTATGCAAGTTCATGAGGCTTGATGGAGCACAAAGCAAGAAATTAGAAAGCTTCCAAGGTTATGTATTCTTTTAAATATATTCTGGAAAAGAAAATAAAAAAGGATTGCAGTATTGCATCTGCTGTCTATTTAGATTAGTGTTCACTTGTTCTGATGTTAATGACATCATTTCCCTATTTATAATAATATAATGTGATAAGTTTAGTGAATATGGACTTTATTTCCCCATGCTCTGGATTCCTTTGCATGTAAAACGAAGCAGTTGCTGATGCAAACAGAATTATCAAAACTACTAATCTGAACGTCAGTACTGAATTAAGACTATTAACTAAAACAATGACATTAGAGGGCTGAACAATAATTTACTTTAAATTTAAATTAAATGGAAAATGCTAGCATTATTATACACTGAGAAATTAAATGCTCCTACCTTTTAGATATGCATAAATACAGGTGAATTTTCCTTCTTGGTTTTTATTGTTATTACTTCAGGAAAAAATGCTGTGCAACAGCTATTTTTACGTCTCAGTTAATGTAAATGTTTCATAAAAGAAACAGTGTGACTTTCTAGCAAATGAATAACCGTATATTAAAAAGATTTAATAGATAGGGAATAATAATATATTTGAAAATTTTAAATAAAATATTCTAAGTGGAAACTGTGATTGACTATGTTCTTTCCATATAGTGCTATTAAATACTGTGCAGATTTCACAAAAAATCATCAGAAAGGTCACAGATTTAAAAATAAATAAAGAAATAAATAAATAAGAAAAATTTGAAACTACCTACGGAGAAAATATATTGGTCAGACTCTTGTGTTTTTGTAATCTAAAAACTTGTATTCCACTTTTAAAACATTTACAATTTAAAAACCTTAAATATGATATAAATTCATCTTATAAATATGCAAATTATAAAAATATTTAATATATTTATGCTTATATTTCCTCTAGCAGGTATTTTTCTGATTAAGAATGACAAATTTTTGCAAGTAAATTTCTGTTAAAGAAAATTCTTGAATGTGTAAAACATCTCATTTTAAGTTCACTAGCTGATCAATGTTGCAGAAACTTGTAGTAGCACTGCATTAAAAAGGACAGGTAATATCTATCTGTAAACACTGCATATGTATCATAAATGCTGTGGCTATATTCTGAAAGTTGATAAAGGCAAATTTGCCAAGCCAAGACAGCAGTTCATTTTTAATAAATGCTTTATTGAGTTGAATCTAACTAAGCATATTTGCTTCTTTGTGTGAAGAATGCAATTATAGAAAGTAAAGGAAGTATTGATATGGTACTTAAGTTACCATGTACTAGATATAATATGTAATAGATATAATAGGTAAAATGTTACACTTAATGAGGAATAAGGAGTGGAATAGGTGATGATGTTAATTAATTGAAGTATCCTCTTCTAATATTTACATGTCCAAATATTCATTACTGTTGTACACTATGCATTTCTCAGAAGAAACTGAATTGTTCCGGCCAGTTGGATATCAATCTTCTGCTGGGAAAAATAAAAAGCAGAATACACTGGCAATACTTTGACTCCAATAATTTTTCATTTATTTATTTACCCATTGGGATATTTATTACTCTTCCAGGGGTGTATGGGGGCAGAAGTCAGCTCTATTCTCTGTGCTGACTGAATGCCTACCCCTATGGCAAGGCTTACCCCCTTTTGAGCATGTGTTGGCATCAGATAGCCTTATCGTGTCCTCAGAGTTGTTCAGTGTCATTCTGGTTGCCCACACAGAGCGGTTGGGCACCACTTTAAACATGCTGAAGCTAGAGACCCTCATGCTGGGCTAGCAGATTGAACTTTGACATTTTAGAAAGATGCTATTTATACCTGGGAAATTCAGATCTTCAGGAATTAGCAACTGTAGATATTAAGGGAATCCCTGGAAAATGGTACTAGACACATGTCTGGTAAACTGAATAATTTATTGATATTGAGCAAAAAGAAAGGTATTGAGGACTGGGAGCACCTCATGGCTGTCAATGCTTTGGGCAGAAGGCTGGACTCTACATAATAGGATCGTATGAAAATAAGTTAAATTTTGTTTTGCATCAGTTTCTGATTACAAAATATGTAGATGGAGATGCTCCTAATATTTGGATATCATTAAGTTCAAACTTCTAGAGGAGACTGCCCTTCAGTCTGACTGTCTTATTTTAGTACTCATGTTTATGCATAAGTTAAATTAGTTACTTTGAGATTATGCACAGATTCTACATCACTCATATCCCTTCTGCTGGAAAACTGAAATAAAGGTTTTGTGCTTTTCTACTGAGACCAGAATTACATGTTGCAGTTCTTCATATCACTATTGGAAAAGCTTCAGCACATCCAGGCAAAACAGAAAATGAGACCTGCTAGTCAGCCTTTCTTTTTTGACTTTCCTTTGACTGTTACAGAAAGGTATTTTTGTTCATAGAAGCACAGAATCGTAGAATCACGGGGAAGAGAATAATAATCTAGTTCCAAAATCCTGACATGATCAGGAATAACTTCTTCTACACCAAGTTTCTCAAAGCTACATCCAGCCTGGCCTTACACAATGTGCCAGTATCTTGTCATTCACATAGTTAAGTATTTTTTTCCTACTATCTACTCAAAATCTACTCTCTTTTGGTTTAAAACCATTACACCATACTCACTCCAGCAGCTCCATATCCTTCTACTGTTGAGCGTCACAAAGCATGGCACAGTACTCCAGATGGGGTCCCAGAAGGGAAGAGTAGTCAAGGACAATCACCTCCCTTGACCTGCTTTATTTGATGTAGCTTAGGATACTGCTGTCCTTCTGGGCTGCAAGTGCACATTGCTAGTTCATGTTGAGTTTCTCATCACTTCTCATCCTAAGTCCTTCTTGTCAGGTTATGCTCTCAATCAGATAGCAAGCTGAGAAGCAGCTTGTTAACTCAATTTCTTTTAAGTTTCTACAGGAAGATTACAGTTGTATAGCTGAAAAACTACTTTAAACAGAACCAACATAAACTGAATTGAACTGTGTTATTGTACTGTAAAAGCAGACAATACGAATAGTCAAATAGAGCTGTATAATTAGTTTTCACTTGATTAATAACACCCATCTGTGCCTTTCTTTTTAGCTGAGCAATAATTTGGTCAATACGTTATTGATGTTTTCAAGAATACACACTTGAATTTTACAAAGCCTTTGCTTGTGCCTAATTTTAAACTTATTTCTGTTAAGAAATTTACCACACACAACTACAGATAATTCAGCTAATAAAAATAACAAGAATGCAGCAACTGTTAAAACTGTTACATGGAGTAGTACATTTTCCAAGAAGGTAGTAAAAAAACAATGGAAACAAGGATAGTATACTTAAGTTTTTATAAAATATAGAAATTTTCACACTACTCATTATTTCTGAAGACAGCGTGACAAGTTTTGTGCTTTTTTTTTCCAGAACTTTGAGGAGCAGAAAAAAAGATTGTGTCCTTTTAAAACCTATTTTGTCAGTGTCTTCAAGCGTAGTTATAGATGAGGGCTGCTCCAAAAGTAATCTCTATTTTATTATGTTGGTCCAAACTGTCTGAAGTGGATGTTGGTGGCTTAACAGTAAAGGTTGAACTTTCATGCCAATATCCCATTACATGATTTTGCTCTGTGACAGATAGCAGCAGAGGGGCGAACTGACAATGCGATGTCTGAGATGGAAGTGCATGTGAAGCAATGTTGTGTCACTGAATTCCTCCATGCAGAAAAAATGACACCCATTGACATTCATCTACACTTGATGCAGACAAATTGTCACCCATTCACGTTCACCAATGCTTGCTGAACATTTAGGAAGACCAAAAAGTGGATGCGAGCATGGTGAAGTTTTGAGGCAGTGCTTTTCAGGATTGGTGACAGCAATACAAGTGAAATACAAGTCATGTTCGGGACAGCCATGTAACTTTTTCTGAGCGTGGTATGTGGGCCTTTTTCCATCACTGCTGAAAATGTATAGCAAATGATAGTGGCTATATTGAAAAACAGTGCTTTGTAGCTGAGAATTTGCTCTGATGCAGTTTTGTTGCTCTTTTTGTATCTGTTGTAGCTTTCATGGAAGCAAATAGGAAGCATTACTTTCAGAACAACTGATATAATTTAGAAGATCAAGGACTCCTATCTTTAAAAAATTGGTTGTAAATTACACGTGAAAATGATCTCTCTGCCCACTTTGCATTGGAGAACATACTCAGTTCTCTGCTTTTAATATTGTACTCTTCACTTGCCATACTAGAAAAACTTTTATGCAACCAATTGCACACTTTGTGTTGGTAAATGAGAGCTATCATTTAAGCTCTTATCTCCAGTATAGGCTCTTTGCTTGACTGTATTTTTTGTTGAATGGAAAGAAAGCAAATTTACTGCAAGAGTATATTGCATACCAAATATTGCTGCAGGGTTCAGAAATCTGCAAATAAACAAATGTGAGGATAATTTGGTTCAACAAACCAATTTTCTCCTTGAAAATGTTTCTGGAGATCTTTCATCCAGCTGTCATACAAGGATAAAAACAATTAAATTATATGCTCTGCTGTCACATCCTGGACTTCAATAATGTATAAAGTCTAAGGCATGACATCAAATGTCAGGGGTGCTTAAATATTCTAGAACTCTTCTGTTCTTTATTTTTACATAAATAGGGGTAATGTCACTACTTAATTGCACCACAATTAAGTGTTACTGTAATTGGTAAATATTATTGATACTTGCTGATGTTGCAGAACTTCACTTTTTTTTTTTTTTTCAGAACTTCCCTTTTTTTTTAAATCTCCATTAAAAAAAATGATAATTGAAATATAATGCAATTAATAAATAATAATTTGATTAGTTTATTAATTTTATAAACAAATATGCAATATTTCTTTTCTTCTACTTAATGGATGAAAGAATCTGGAAAGAAAAATAGAGTAAAATCAAAGTGGTAAATATGAAACTTAGACACATTGGCTTGATGGGAATCATATGAACTGGGAGAAGCATACAGTTCAGGTGGGGGTAAGAATTCTTCAAAGGATGATAATAATGAGAGGTAGAGAATAAGGCCCTTATTCCAGAAACGCATCCCATGTCTCAGCAATTTTCTTCTGTAAACAGCTATCAGTGAAACCCTCTGCCATAACTTTTAGTCTCTCTAGTGTTAATTTGCATAAAAGTGTAATTCATTTCTTCTCTGAATTTAAGGTTCAGGGGCTCTGTCACTGCCAGTTATCCATATGAATTTCAGTGTGATGCCATTTGATATCATTTCTGTGTTAAGGTGATATCAGATGAGAGGAATACTAACTACTACTATTGAGAGTGCTGAAAATGCATGGGGAAATAAGTTTGCCTCTTAGGAGTGAATTGTGACCCCTCCGATTTTAGTTACATGGTAAAATTCAAAGTAAAATAATGTCCTGGTTTTATCATTATTCCATATCATGACATCATGAAGCAGGCTGTTTAGCACTACAACACAGTACAAGGGAGATGCACTTCCTGTGTCCTAACTCCTGGCAGTCTCAGCTATTCATATGTAGTTTCTGTCTCTGAGAAAGAAGGAACTGGTTCCTGGTTTCTTGACTTCCTGGGGCTCCAGTTCCCAAGGGAGACTTGTGCTGTCAGAATGCCTCAGTATTTTCCTGCACAGTTCCAGGATATTAAGTAACTCACCCTGAAAAAAGTGTTTCCAGACTGGCAAGCCATGAGTGCCTGCCAATGAGGTCTTGGAGATTCTCATTTTCCTCCTGTTTCAGTTCATTTGATTTATTATTCTACATTATTCCATATTATCACACACTCCTTTTAATAAATTAGTTTCTTTATCCCAATCGAGTTATTTTTCCTACTCATCCTCCCATTTTTTGAAATTGCAGTGGTAGGATGACAAAAGAAGGTAACTTGAATGTACACAATTTTATAGATCTTTTTATTATAAAATAAAAAATAATGTTTCAAAAAGAAGTCTCATGTTTGGAGACTTCTGGCCATGACAGCTTGGACTAGTCCAAGAAAGTCCAACTCCTAGAAGAGGAGGCTCACGTGGTTCTTGCTAATGTCCATAAATAGGGGAGGGGTGCTGACCAGGCACTTTTCAGTGGTGCCCAGTGCTGGGACAAGAGGCAATGGACACAAACCAGAGCACAGGAGGTTCCCTTTGAACACTGGGAAACACTACCGTAAAAATAGCTGAGCGCTGGCACAAGCTGCTCAGAGAGGTTGTGGGATCTCCTTGGAAATTTTCAGAAGTCATCAGGATATAGTGCTGTGCAAACTGCTCTGGGTGCTCCTGCATGAGTAGAGAGTTCGACCAGATGGCCTCCCTTCCAACCTCAACTATTATGTGAAAAGTTTCAGTTTTATATAAATGCCTTTCAACCTACATATTGATCAGATAGTGATACTAATAATAAGAAATGAAGATTGAAAAATGTGTAATATGACTTATGTAACAGTTTAGGAAAGGTATCACAAAATGTGGAAGATATGCAGTTGCATAAAAAATAGACATATTTCAACTGATTATATAGAAAACTGCACAGTAGCAAAGAGTTACATGACATCAACGACAGTAAGGAAGAGAAGGGTCAAATATGCTCTTCTAACAAATCCAGTAAATGTAAAGAAAGCAAATTATATTAATTCCATTGCTTTACAGTCCCCAGTATTCTGCTCACACTCCAGAGTAAGGCCTTTATTGCAGTATGTCATTTGTCAAATAAAGATTCCTGGAAACATTCAGTTTATCATTAATATTTCTTTCTCTCATACCCCTCAGAGGCTACCTTGCCTTTATTCTCAAAGTGTTTTCTGAGCCACATCTTTACTTAGTCAGAATAAGTTATTGTCAATTTTTAGCTAATTTGTTTCTTTATTTCACTACAAATAACAAAGAAATTATTGCAAATAAATATTAAGACAGGGATTCTCAATATTTTTAAAAATATAAGTAGTTTTTGTAAAGGTTGGAAGTCTCTGATAAATTAAAAAAAAAGCTCTTTGGGTGATGTATTTTTTCTTCTTTGTAGTAAAATTGTATTGTTTCTGTTTTAAAATAACCTGAGATTAGAATCCTATTAACGAATATTTCTTTAATCACAAAGTCTTATTGCTTTATTTTCTGTTTGGAATCTGTGGGTTAATTTTCATCTGAGTTTTATAAGTAGTGGAAATCTCACAGACAGCTGACAAATTCACATACTTGAAAGGAAAATAGTGCTATAGAATAGGAGAGAAAACAAATTATTTTCTTGATGCACTATTCAAGAGAATTCTTCTTGGCACTGTCTGGCTGTATAATTTTGTGATCAACACAGCACTGATCTTCCTTGCCAGTGGACACAGAGAAGGAGATAAAGCTTATTGTGATGACGGAGAAAAGGATAAATATTCTTTAGTCTCCAGTGCTCACATACGGATTGTTTCTTTTCTACTGCTCTTTTTTTTCAGATGCATCACAGAGATGCACTAATACTTAGAGTTTATTCATTCTTTTGTTAACTGTATAGTGGACATGAAGCAGTCTCAATGGAAGAAGGTGTTTTGCAGAAATTAATTCATTCTGGAGCAGGCAATTCAAGAAGATCAATAGGTTTCTGACCACGTCATCGATTGTGGAAGCAACAAAATACTATGCTTAAACAGTACTTTTGTTTTCATCTGTCAGTTTTAACAGTATCTCCGGGCAGTTGATTGAAGGCCTTTTTAAAAATTATATATAGCTTACAATCTATAGGCCTTCACAGGTGAGCACCATTTAAAATGAGTAGTAAGGAACAGTAAAACATTTTCTCCAAGGAAAAAGACTAATGAAGAAAGGAGTGAGAAAATAAATATCTTTGTTTCACAATGGTAATTTTTATGCAATAAAATCTGTTGAGTGGTTTGAAATGAAAGAACCTTCATGCACAAATATATCCACAATTTTTCTGGTAGCTAATTCATGCTATTTAATGTGCTAGAGAGGAAAGTCAACAATGAAAAAATGCCTGTGCCTTGGTCGATTAGTAGAGAAATACCTACTGTTCTATTCATAAAGCAAGTATTATTGGTGAAAGAGGTAGTTATATATTAGGGGACGCATAGCCTGAGGACCTAGTATAGAACTGTTATTAAAATGAATACTTAATGAAGTTCATTCAGCTTTGTTCATATGCCAGTGATTGATTTTCACTGTCAGGCTAATGGAACAGTTTTCTTCACTCTTGCAATTACATTACTGTTACAGCATTCTTCGTTTTGTTCACTGGTATTACAGTTTTATTAGAATTTTTGAGTCTCTTTTGTTTCTCCTAAACATAGATTTAATAGGATTAATATGGAAGATTTCATCATTCTGTGGAAGAAAAACTGCTTTTTTGTATTTTCACCCCCTCTGCTGGCTGACCTCTCAAGGGCAACCAATGCATTCATGGTAGAAGACATTTTAAAAAGAAAATATCTATATGGCTTTGTCTCACTCCAATTTATAGGAGGGAGAGGAAATGCTTTGATATATGCATATCTAATGTGAGATGAAGAAACAACGGTTCAAATGTTAGTCCGAACAATTTATTACAAATCTTAATCAGGGACATGGGTAAGGGAAGAAGGGTGATAGAAAAGATAGGAAATGGAAGAAAAGAGTCTTCGTAGGAAGCAAGAGGGAGATAGTCACCACCATGAATCCAGCGTGGTTCGTAGTTCAGTCATTGATCTTCGGTAGTGGTAGGTCATTGGGCGTTGTTGTTCCACTGATGACAACTTTGCAGTAGTAACACCGACTTATTTACAAGTCCAAAGTAGTTGAGTCAGCTCTCTTTGGAGTGACAGCTCAAATCCAAACTGGTTGAGTCAGCTCTTCTTGGAGTGGCAGCTTCTGGCTCTGGGACCTCAGCAGAAACTCCTTTGTTCCCATCTTCCAGTCCTTACCAGCAGATAAGAGGGAGCAGGGATGCCCACCCACATCCTTTTTTTCACAGGACATGATTGTATCATTCCCCAGTTTTCCCATACTAAGTAACAGTAACAGACCAGATATTCCGCCAGTAAGCACTCCTGAGCACTCTCTTCCGGAGGCAAACTGCTCTGCAGGAAGGTGCTTTCAAATATCAACAATTATCAAGTGATGTTGATTGTCATATGGTAGCACCCACCACTTGTCTCCTCAATAAAGCAGTTAGAGTCTTATCACAAGAAATACCTCAGGAAGCAAGCTTTGAACCAGAAAACAAAGAAGGGTTCTCACAGGCTTAAACTTATTCAAATAAACCATCCATAGAAATGCTTTAAGAGGAAAAAGATAGCATAGTATCTTTCATTTTAAATGAGGCTAGATGTCTTCAATTTATGTTGAAATTTATACCAAGAATATACTTTGCTATTTAAATGAATCAAAGATAAGAGCAATTAAAGTTTAACAATTTCCTGAAGAATAAAATATTTTTTAAAATTTGAAACATACAGATCAGACCAGTTCTTCTCAGAAAGATGCTGGTGTACATACAAACAGAAATTATTTCCCAATGTTGCATGTGTTGTGGTTAGCTCTGAAAATCTACACCTATCCAAATGGGGGGGGAGTGAAGGGGGGAAAGAGTGCAGATTTGAATGGTCAGTCTTGTATCATCCGGTAAATACAGTGCGTTGAACATGTACCTGCATGTTTGGATTGTTACATTTCTATTTCATAAATTTGTTGTATTTGTATTAGAAGTCAGTTAATGCTGAGAACTTTCAGTAAAGGTATTAGAAGTAAGGCTTCTCAAAATGATGCATAGTAATTAAATAACTGAAATAAAACTGAAATAATATTTTCAGTTGTTTTTCTAATTTTTTTTAGGAGTACATTCAAATGAAATTGAAGATATGTAGGACAATGTATAGGCATCATAAAGCAAAGTCAGATCTAAGGGCAAAATCTGCTGTAATGTCATCAGGATCCAAAGCACGTTTGGTACACCATGCATAGTAAAAGAACAGAGTGTCTTCTTTAGAGTACTTGATCTCTGTGGTTTATAATCCATGAAAGCTAAGAAAGTGCTGAATGAGAGGGGAATGTGAGTATCAACTGAAGACAAATTCTTCAAACTGAATATAGAGTGTGGACTAATTTATTCAAGAAGTACAAATGATAAAAGAATAAAGATTTTCACATACTCATGAAAAAGTAATTCGTTCTTTCAAATTATTGACACTGACAATTAAATAGAAGCTAAACAGCAACAACAACAAAAAAGGGACATATTTTTACTTGTTTGCTTGTTTGTTTGTTTGTTTTAAAATAGCTGTAAAAGCTCTTATTTTCTTTTTGGTTGGCTGAACAGAAATGGATCCCAAGATGATTGTAAGAAGCCACATAAATATACAGGGAGATACTTCGTACCATCTAAGTTATGTGCTTAGTACAGAAGACAAACAGCTGCACATTTGCGAGAAATGTGACCTTTTCTAAAGGTATTTGGGTCTCCTCCCTAGTTGCTGAATCTCAAAAGACCCTCTTCATGTGTATTCACACTTTGTATTTGAAGATGTTTAAAACTACAAGAACTTCATCAGTTTGATAAATAATTAAAGCAGATGAATTTAATCTTTTAATGCAAAAATTTGTTTCTGCATGATGTAATTTCAAAAGGCTTAAAATGATTGTAGATTGCACAGGAGTTCAGTAAGACAGGTAAAAGGGAATGTTCCTTGATAGCTTATTCCTCCATGTCTCTGCCCCAGAAAGAGATCTCTAGTCTTTAGCCAAGGTGATACAGACAACCCTTCTGTGGGCAGAGTGACAAGACCATTTCAAGTAAGAATTGTGTGCTTAGGCTTCATGACTATTGCATGCATTTCTCAAAATGCCTGAAATGAATTAAGAGCCAGATTGCTGCCCAAGCATGTGGTTATCGGTCTGTTCTTGCATATCTTGGGATGCGGCCTGAGAAGGGATACCTGAAGGTCAAGGTACAGTGCAAGGAGAAAGGGAGCCTAATCTATATTCCCCTTAGGAAGCTCTCTGTCTAAGAAAAATATGTCTGGGTTTTGTCTTGGAGAAAGTTTATTGGTTCATTATAGAAGACATAACATATTTTGACTACTAATTACTGCATGACAAGGATCCAAAGTGAATTGAGAGTTGAAGACATCCTGCCCAGTAGATCCTCACAGTAGTGCTATATATTGTTGACAAATACAGGCTAGTGATTTACTATTTACCAAGCATATTTAATTCAAAACAATTATTTGAGGAGGGGCACTGAATGAGGCTGAATGTGTATATCTGAAACTTATGACCAACAATTTGGAAACAAAATTAAAATATATTTTGTAGTGCAGTAGTTTTTTACTGCAGTGTTTTCACATTTCATGCAAAATTAAGAATAGTTTGAATGTGTTTTAAGGGCTTTGGAAAATATATAGCCAGCAATGATGCCTGAAATTATTCAGATGCCTGAAATATTAATAGAAGTCCAATTTGATGCATAAGAGTAAGGCTCCACATAAAACTATTTTAGAACATTGCCCGTATACCTCTCTGGTTTTGGCATTACTTAGAATTGTTGTACTTAGTGATGCTTAGATGCTGTCACTTGGCAATGTACAGATCTCATTCACTTGAGCGAAGTACTGTTATCATGAATGTCCGGACACATGAACTTAACATGCTGATCTCATTCAATAGCCTGTGGAATAAAGAGTAACTTCCTGCTTCCCTCTCATTTCTTTCTATTCAGGCATGATGCCTTTTCAGATATTTTTAATGAAAGTCACAGAATTACCAGGAATCAAGAGATCATTGAGTCCAACACCCCTGCTAAAGCAGGTGCCCTACAATAGGACACAGGTAGGCATCTCGATGGGTCTTGAATGTCTCCATGGAAGGAGACTCCACAACATCTTTGGGCAACCTGTTCCAGTGCTCTTTCACCCTTACTATAAAGAAGTTATTCTTCATCTTAGTATGGAACTTCCTACGTTCAAGTTTTAGGCCATTACTCCTTGTCCTATTGCTATACACCACCAAGAGTCTGGCCTCGTTCATTCACCTCCCACCTGCTTTTCCATATTTATAAACATTAATCAGAACCCCATCAGTCTTCTTTTCACCAGGCCAAACAGACTCAGGTTACTCAGCCTTTCCTCATACGAGAGATGCTCCAGGCTCTTAATCATCTTTGTGGCCTTCTACTGGACTTCTCCTTCTAGGAGATCCCTGTCTTTTTTAAACTGAGGAGCCCAGAAGAGGGTAGCAAGAGGGTAGTAGTCACCTTGTTTTATCTGATGTGGTGGTCTCCTTGGCTTCTCTGACACATGCCTCCGGAAGATATCAGATGTCTCTGGAGTGGTTATCTGGACTGCAAATGAGAGCTTCAGTGCCTCCCTTCAAGGAGCCCCCAGTTACTAAGATTCTTTGCCCTTTTTTGGTGGTGCTATGTTCTGCTCCGTCTGACAATAACTCACAGGTGATGAGCTTGCAGTGATGAGACATACTGCCACGCTGTGCAACATTACTTTCTCTGAGCACGCTGGACCAACTCTGGTGTCCAGTTCTGCTTGAATGCAGCTGGACAGCAAGAATAGGTTTACCAGTTCACGTAATTGTTAGCCTAAAATGGAGGCAAGTACAACAGTCAGGGTACTGTGGAAGCCTTATGCTTTTCTTGATCTGCTTGGCATGGACATTTATGATAGCATCATTTGAATACTCTAAAATGATGGAGTATTTTTATATTCATCTCAATAATATCATTCTGTGTTAAAATAAATATTAAATGCAGCGGTAAAACTATGTTTGAACAGCTGAATGTTGTTTTGAAAATTCAATTAGTGAAATGGTTATGTCTCTTTTATGTGCGTATACAGTCTCTCAACTAGACAGTAACATCCTCCTTACTTACCTTAGAATGGATGTCATAAACAACTCAGTGTGAGATTCTACCCTATTATTTAAGAAATCTTTCCAGTATGCTGAAATTATTTAAGGGATTGTAAGAAACAAAACCAATCATGAACTCAGACCAGAGCCTCAAAGAAAATTCACATCTTAATTTTAAAAGATCCAAACACCCACTGTTAAGAGTTTTTCTCAAAGGGAGCTCAGTGAGGGTCAGTCCTTAAAAGACGAGTTTTCTTGCCTTAACTGGACTAAAAAACGATTTGTCATTTGTCACTTGTCAGTACATATTCTCCTTTGAGATTTTAGCAGTCTACTAATTACAAGAGTTAAAAGGAGTAGTTTTCAGAGTCTTTCTGTAACTCAGTCTGTTTCTGCATCTGTAAAATGGAGCTGGAGTTTATCAAACAAGAATGATATAAATAAACTGAGTTTTTTAAGCACCATAAAAATAAAATGCATTAGAATACGTTATCAGTGTTTTGAATGTCTTCTTGCACATACAGTAATACACTCAGTTTCCTCTCAAAATCATTTGAATGTCCTATTGGTAAATTTAGGCAATCTGGAACCTTTAAATACTAATAACACCTGAACTGTTCTGTGTAAAGGATTTTACATCAATAGATGCAGATGGTACCGTAGGTTATGTGGTCTTTGGTGGGTTCATTTCTATAAATAAATATAAGTATATAAATAGACAGTAAATAGATAAATAAATAAATAATAATAATGAAGTACATTATAATATAATATATATATTTATATATAAATATAAATATTATAAAATAAAATAATAATAATAGCAAATAAATAGTAAATAGATAAATAAAGGGATAGAAAGGAAAAAGACTTGATGTCTGTACTTTCACTGTTCTTCATTGAACATAATCTTGATTCCTTCATAGGTGACATCCCCACAACAAGTATTCATTGTCCCCGAATGTACCCTAATTTTCTTCAGAAGTTCTTTCTGTGTGGGCAGAGGAGGAGCCAGGATGTGACCCAATAGATCTAGGAGTCAATGTCTTTCCCGTTGCTCCATCTGTATGGAGCACAGCAAGCTGATGAGTGTGAGAAAGAGGGCTTCATAATACAGTGTAGTGTGCTACCCGTTCAGTACAACCGCAAACAGGGCATTCACCCCAGTTTATCTGATGTAAATTCTCCATTAAGTCAAGACATACCTATAATTTTTGTGTCAGCTAGCTAGTGAAGTTAAGCCTTTGGCTTCTGTCTTTCTTTGCCCATATCTGATGTTTCTGGCAGAGTTGAACACGCACTTCCAGAAATGTTATCTTCTCTTTGCTGAGGAACTTATGTCTAATTCTTGGGAGGATCTCATTCATCAGGTCTGAGAGAAGGGAAAGGGGTATTCCACTACCTTCATTAGGAATAACAGAAACAAATAAATATCAATATAAAAAAGGTGCTATATAGTATAACCTGTAAAACTATCATAGGCTACTGTGGATACTAAATGTGCACAGGATTTCGAGCAGTCCAAGAAACTGATGAAATGGACATCATCAAGAGTCACTAAATGCAGTTCTGTCATCAGCAAATCAGGAAATCTGTGCTTCAGATACACAAGAACCAACTGAGTGTTACAGAGAAATCTCTCCTTATCATAAAACCATAGAATCATTAAAATTGGAAAAATCCTCTAAGATCTTCCAGTCCAATCATCCACCCACCACCAATATTGACCACTAAATGATGTTCCTAAGTACTATGCCTATCCTATCCTCAAACACCTCCAGAGGTGGTGACTCGACCACTTCCCTGGGCAACTTGTTACAATGCCTAATCACTCTTCCTGAGAAGGAATTCTTTCTAACATTGAATCTGAACCTTTCCTGGCATGACTTGATGCCATTCCTTTTTGTCTTATCGATGTCCTATGTGCTTACCTTATTCATATACATGCATTTTGCTAATTGTTGGAAAGGTGTTATAGGTGTTATATGTTATGCTGGCATTATCCTCAGCAGAAACAAAGTTTCTCCCTGTGTCTTCTTACTCTCCTGGTGGAAGTGCCCATGTACCTTTGTTTGATGGACTTGTATGCACAGTGCAGTCTCTGGGTAATCAGCTCTCTGTTGAATAGCCTAGGTATATTTGAAAGGTACATTTAATATACATCTCCATCTCCTTTTTTATTTATTATTTTTTGTGTACTTCATGACTATGCTCCCTTCATCAGCTATGCTGACATGAATATTGGCAACAGCTAAGAAGAGATCGCCACCTCCTTCTTTCACTATGTCAGACTCTCCCACCATTTTCCAAGGGCTGGCTCTAGCACTGTATTACATCACTCAACCCTCCCTTCCCATTCTGAGAGGTGACTAAAGGCCAGGAAGCAGCTGTTCAGCTCCTGCATGCTCCAGCATTCCTATAGCAGCACAAAGAGAAGCATGTGGGCAGCAGCCAGAGAAGGGCTCTGGACAACTGGCACCAAGGGGCTGTTGGCCTGGTGCAGGCAGGGCACATGATTATAATTTTTTTGAGGATATTACAGTTAGGTAGGAACAGGGCCAAGCTTAATGCTTGTACCAAGAATGATACAGAATACTGAAATCTATCAATTTTCACTGGGAAATGGAAGAATGTTTAAATTAGTCAAAACATGGCCCTTCAGGTAGTTGGGTGAAGAGCAGAAACTGTGAAAGTAACAACTGGTCTCTCTCAAACCTTTGGAATGACATTAGTGAAAATAGACTTTTATAGAAGTAGAAACCAAGTAGTAATGAGAAAATCTTGAAGAGACAGTAATTTTACAGAACATGAAAGAAATAACAAATTTATTCTTACTGTTGAATTTCAACAAAAGATTCATATCTGTATCCTTCATTTTCGATCAAGTGTTTCAATTATCATGCGAATATTCAGGACATTACTCAAACCATATAAAAATACAGGAAGTTATTTAACTCTTATAAAAATACAGGAAATTATTTATTTTAATATTAACTAATGTATACTTTATATACGCATACACTTTGTGCACATTCAGTATGGTGTTATAGCAGATTTCAGTAGTACTTGTATCTTTGCATCATGATCAATATTGATAACATGAAATAAGTTTAAACTAAAAGCAAGTTTGGAATAATCACATTTTGAAAGAATCCAAAAAGAAAAAAAAAAAAAAAAAAAAAAAAAGACAAATACCTTATATCCATGAATTCTCAAATATCCTGAAGTAATTATTATTCCCTTAGCCCTGTGAGAGTATTACAAACGTATGACACACTTGAAAGTCAAGTTCTACATTGAAGATACAATAATTTTTATTTTTCCAGTAGGGAAATGTAGAATTTTATTTGTTTGTTTGTTTGTTTGTTTGTTTAATGAGTTCTATTTTTATTCTGACAGAACTCACTTCAGAAATACTGTCTAAAGCATTTTATTCAAAGTTTTCTGTACTAGTTATGTATCTAGATATGTTTCTGCAGCCGCAGTTGGCTATGACAGCACTGATAAAATAATCATAGCAGTCTTCTGTGTCAAGTACTTAGAAGTACATTGAGAGTCCGAGAAAATATAACGAGTGATAAGTAATCTGTATATAGTCGTAGTACTAATATTTTCAACAAGTTTTTGAAACCAATTGACACATTTCATTTGTTCATAAAAAGAATGTATGGTCCCACTTTTGGAGGGCCCATTGTTCAAGCATAATAGCCATGGGAGTTTCATGAAAAAAATGTAAGAAAAGGAGAGGGAAAAAAAATGTAATTCACAGAGTGTGTTTCATGCAATAAAGATTTCTAAGGAAGCTACTTCATTCAGAAGGCAGAGGATGGTGACAACAGACAAGAAGATGAATAGATAAAATTAATCAAGGATCTAGGAGACAGTACAGCGAGTGTAGATGTGCAGTTTCCAGAGTATAACAGTAAACACTATGTAGACTGTCAGAGGTAGTACGTTCTCTGAAAAATGTGAATATGAAGTACTGGAACAAACTTTAATATACTGCCTCTCACAAGGAGATGCTTCTTTGTTTTTAATATTAAGAGAATATAACACATAGCACATCAGGAAAGTTCTTTGCAAACAATTCTTCCAATCCTCTTAATGTAGTTTTAGTCCTCAATTCTTTCCTAGGATAAGCAATATTTATTATTTTTTTCATCTCATAAATAACAAAAATGGGCATTAGAAAATTAAAAGAATGTGTGCAAGAAAGACGCCCGAGTCAGTGGGACAGAAAACTCTACTAAAAAAGTACTCTAAAAGTAGTTACTCACAGAATTCTAAGAAAAATTTTCCTTTCTAAAAACCTCTTGTAAACTTGGCCTCCATCACTAACACTATTTAGTATCTATAATTTATTATCTGTATTTTCATGGTGTTTATTAACATGAACTGAGCATCACGATCCAATTTTAACTGGCGCTGTACAAACACAGATGGAGAAAGAAGATCCCCAAAACATGCAAAAGATAAGAACTACCAGATGGACAAATTATGTTTGAGGAATACAAGGAATGATTAACCAATGTAAGTACACATTGCTGGCAGTGTTTTCAGTATACTCCTGGATTAGACAGTGATTTCAAAACAAAGCTTTTTTCTAACCTGGAAATGCAGTTGATTGGATTCTGGGGAGTCTTTGGGGTTAGACCAGTGAATCTGGATGCAATATTACTGTGGAAGGATTGTTTTAACATTTCTGCTTCCTAAGATTCTGTGGTATTTCTAACTGTTTAAATAATTCCCTTTTAATATTATTTTATATTTTTATATTTTTATATTATTTATATTATATTCCCTTTTTATACTATTTATATAACTTTTATATTCAGTTTATCATGTTGCAAGAATTAGTAGTAAACAGAGGAAAGATGCAGCTTGTCTGGGTATTCTGAAGGCAAAATGAAGTAGAAAATTAAAGATATTTATCTCCATTATTCTCTGTTAAACTTCTTATTAACAAATTCAAAATAAAAAGGAAATGAAAAACTCTCATTCAGATTCTGAGGCCAATATATATTTTAATGGGAGGAAATATAGCCTTTTTCTTGCATGTCATGCTCTTTTCTTTCCTTTCTGGAGTAAATGAAGTTGCAGCCATTCTGTGGAAAACCTTGTCTGTTCAAAACAGTTATTGTGTGCTGTGGCGATTCAGGTAGCTGCTGCCAGTAGAGATCTTCGTAATAACCAAGCAGGTCAGCAGTCACAAGAGAGTATGCTGCTTCTAACTATTAATGGTATTAAATTTATTCACACATTGTGAATTTTTTAATATTAGTGTTGTTAGTGTTAATGTTAGATAAATTATAGAGGGGGAAATTTGAGACTGTTTAAAAATTATAGTTCTGAATATGTATTGCTATACATGATTGAACACTAGCTTCCATTCTGTGCTTCTTGCTTCATAGGCTTCTCTTGATGAAGAGCATTATATCTGTAGATGCCATTCTTTCTGCCTCAGAAGAACACTATGAGAAGTTAGACTGCTTCTCTGAAATCTGTAGCTTTGAATTCCATTTGCTGGATAGGTTCACAAGCATGTGCTGTACTGCCAGCATAACGTACTGTCCCTACACATTGACACCTATGACAGAACCAGCATAGCCGTAGTGATGCCTCCAGTATGGCAGATATGCCAGATAATTGTCCAGGACACAAAACCAAGCCCCAGATCTCCTTTCATTCACAGGTTGATTCATCCTTATTTACTGCAGTAGGGTGTATTTAAGTGTCCAGGAATGCCCGAGAACAGTGTTTTCCCTAAAGCATCATAGCCAAGCAAAGTAGAAAATCTTTTATTTCCTGGCAGCCATATAGCAGCCATTCGACTCATTTCTCTATTTTTTTTCTAGACTCAACACTACTCCAACAGTGAAATAGGAATCACTAATGTGAATGACTAGAAAGTACTGCCATGTTTAAATGCTAGTGGCAGTAATTCTAAGAAAAACGAGAATTAACAACAGCTGTGTTAAAAATATACCTGCCGGTTTTTGTACTTTTTTTTTTTTTCAGAGATGAGTGTACATCATGTACCAGCTGCAAAGAACATCTTTTTTGGTAATATATATATATATATATATATATATATATACACATGTATATATATACAGATATACCCCCGGCCCTGGGGGGTGTTCAAGGAAAGGCTGGATGTTGTGTTTAGGGACATGGCTTAGTGGGAGCTATTGGGAATAGGTGAACTGTTGGACTGGATGATCTTTTAGGTCTTTTCCAACCTTGGTGATTCTACGATTCTATGATTCTATGATTCTATATATAGTAGTAACTCCTATTAACTCAGATTATACCTAATAGCTCACTGAATATTCTATTTTAGATAGACTTTGTTTACCTCAGTTGTTGTCTTCTATATTATTACTTTAAAAATACTCCAAATAAATTGTTGGTCATCCGTTACTATGAGGTAATCCTATTGGATTAGCATGTTTACTATAAGTGTATTGGAGTGTATTTTACCTGACAAGGTTTTAATTAAGGAAGCATCGGAGATGTGTATAACAGCAAACCATTAATCAGAAAATGAAATTATAGAAAAAAAAACAGATGAACACACCTCATCAACTGAAAATGAATTTGATATAATAATAGAAAATGGCATAATCTCTTTAATACATAAATTGCAAGGTAATGAAAATAGAGGTCATCTACTTCAATAATAATGACAGGTTTTGGAAAAAAGCACACCACTGCACATAATGGAGTAGAACAGAGGTTGTGATGAAAGCTCTTCAAAAAGACTCTGTGGTGATACAAACTAAAAATGACACATTATTTTTAAGAGTATTTATAGAGAAATGTGCACTAAAACAAAGTAATTGCATAATATACTGTTGAGCTTGTAGGAATTGTACGTTAGTCAGTTTCTTGTTACTAAGTTTGGGTAATTATAATACACAAATGTATTAAAAGAGGTCTCTGAAGTTCATATTCTGTGGATTATTTTGTAAACTTTTCTAACGTCTTTCAATCACCAAATGTTCAATAGAACAAATAGGGAAAAGGAATGCAGTTACATTAGCCATGCTAACATTAACTTAAAAAATTGTAAGGCAGCTAATCTACAGAAATTGTAAGGCAACTGCTTTGAGAAGTACTGAGGTTTCCTGTTACCAGCTTATAAAATTGCTGGATTCATTCAGGTTATCTATTTTGGGCCTCTAAGGCTTTTAGATGATTTTAGATAGTTTCATCCTAATCTTCTTCAGTTTTATACATGAACAGTAATGTTAAGATGTTACTGGCTGCTACGGCTGAAAGAGAACACCATTACTTTAAAGGATTTTTGTCTCCTCTATTAATGAAAATATTACATAACTCCAAAGGACACTGAAAATGTATCCAGAATATCCAGTTTTTTCCATTTAGGGTAATCAGGTATTTTCACGATTCATTTCTCCTGAGCACCAAAAAAGAGACCAACTAAGGTCACACAGGAATACCTTCCGGATATACTGCTCATTTAAGAGTCTGACACCTCTAGGGTGGTGACATGTTGGAGCAACTACGGAAGCATAATAAAATATACGGGTCAGTTCCACAGAATCTGTATACTCTGCATAGTATTAGACAAATTGATTTTATACTGTTTGTTCTTTTTTTTATTTTTCTTCAAACAAGCCAAATGATGTCTTTTTCCTTGACATTTACAGAAGCAGAGAGGTTTGTCTCATCCCCAAAATGATCTTTCATTTTATTTACTATTTTTTTTTTTAAACTTATCCTGCTAGATGGTAATTCACCACCTCTCATCTCTAGAGATAAAATTTATTTCTTATACCTTTATATTTCCAATTCTATTAGAAGTAAGATTTTAAGTTACAATTATAGGCCATCCATCATGATCTCATCTGAAAGCATTGCATTGGCATTGTCTATGCCAATGAAGAGCTTAGCATAGGCCATAAAACTTCACCAAGAAGAGGGTAGAGACTTTGTAACAATCTGTGCTTAATCTTGTGTTGTCATGGATAGATTTGAATACAAATGTGAACTACATCTTGTACTGTAAACCTGAGAGTTATATTCAACTACTGTTCCATTCAATTCCATTTTCAACCATTTAGAACTGTGGAAATTCATTTCTATAATGAGTTGAAATTTACAGAAAACATTAGCTCTGAGACAAGTTTTGTGATCCGTGATCTGTTCCTCAATCAGCTGTCTGTTCACCAGTCTCCTCTACTTATTCGTTAAGTTTTTGTACATAGAATCAGATAATCATTTGAATTTGAGAGGACCTTTAAAAGCCATCTGGTCCAACCCCTCTGCAATGAACAGCGACGACTACAGTTAGATTGGGTTGCTCAGAGCCTGTGCAGTCTGTCACACAGAATCACAAAGAATCACAGAATCACCCGGGTTGGAAGGGACATCAAGGATCATGTAGTTCCAACCCCCCTGCCTAGCAGGGCCACCAAACATACACATTCAGATCAGGTTGCCCAGGACCCCGTCCAACCTGGCCTTAAACACGTCCAAGGACGGGGCATCCACAACCTCCCTGGGCAGCCCGTTCCAGGGCCTAACCACTCTCCTAGTAAAGAACTTCCCCCTAACATCCAACCTAAATCTTCCCTCCTTCAACTTAAAACCATTTCCCCTAGTCCTGCTGTTATCAGCCCTTTTGAAGAGTTTACTCCCCTCCTGGGTGTAGGTTCCCTTCAGGTCTTGATAGGCTGCAATGAGGTCACCCCACAGCCTTCTCTTCTCCAGGCTGAACAAGCCCAACTCCCTCAGCCTGTCTTCATAGGGGAGGTGCTCCAGCCCCCTGATCATCTTAGTCGCCCTCCTCTGGACCCTTTCCAAAATCTCTATGTCTTTCTTGTACTGAGGGCTCCACACCTGGACACAGTATTCCAGATGGGGCCTCACAAGAGCCGAGTAGAGAGGGACAATCAGCTCCCTGTCCCTGCTGGCCACCCCTCTCCTGATGGAGCCCAGGATCCCATTTGCCTTTCGAGCTGCCAGAGCGCACTGCTGGCTCATATTCAGTCTCTCGTCCATCAGGACCCCCAGGTCCTTCTCTGCCGAGCTGCTCTCAAGGACCACTCCTCCCAGCCTGTACAGGTGCCTGGGGTTCTTCCGGCCCAAATGCAAAACCTTGCACTTTGCCGTGTTGAACCTCATCAGGTTCACCCGAGCCCAGCCCTCCAGCCTGTCGAGGTCCCTCTGAATGGCATCCCTTCCTTCCACCGTATCAACCGCACCACTCAGCTTGGTGTCGTCAGCAAACTTGCTGAGGGTGCACTCAATTCCCTCATCGATGTCATTAATAAAGATGTTAAAGAGCACCGGTCCCAAGACAGACCCTTGGGGGACACCACTTGTTACCGGCCTCCACCTGGACATAGAGCCATTGACCACCACCCTCTGTCTGCGGCCTTTCAACCAATTGCTTATCCATCGGGTCGTCCACCCATCAAATCCACTTCCCTCCAATTTGGAGATGAGGATGTGGTGGGGGACCATGTCAAAGGCCTTGCTCAGGTCCAGGTAAATGACATCGGTCGCCTTCCCTTCGTCCACCAATGCCGTCACTCCATCATAGAAGGCCACAAGATTAGTTAGGCATGACCTTCCTTTGGTGAAGCCGTGCTGGCTGTCTTGGATCACATGCTCATTCTTTATGTGACCGAGCATGTTGTCCAGGAGGATCTGTTCCATGATCTTCCCAGGCACGGAGGTGAGACTCACCGGCCTGTCCTTGAACATCTCCAGGGATGGGGCATTCACCACCTATCTGAGCAATCTGTTCCAGGGTCTCATCACCCTCACTGTAAAAATTTTCTTCCTTATATTCAATCTAATTCCTCCATCCTTTAGTTTGAAACTATTTCTCCTTGTACTACCACAACAAATCTGCTAAAGCATCTGTCCCCTTCTTTCTTATAGCCCCCTTTCTATACTGAAAGGCCGTTATCAGGTTTCCCCAGAGCCTTCTCCAGGGAGCCACATGTAAAATCTACATGCCAGCCACATAAAAGGTCTGTGAAAATACTGTGCACAGATCAACTAGATATGCATGTGCAGCATTTCATGTCTACCTCATCTGAGATAAGTCAAACCTCCGAATTGCTTCTTAGGTGATGTTGTCTCCTTCTGTCTTCCCTACCATGAATTTAGGTTGCATTCACAACATTAACTGAAAACATGTTCAAGAAACACAAAAATGATTCCATAATTAAGCAGTAGCATTGTAAAGCTTTCTCTTAAACAAAATTACCCTCATGTCTATCTTTTTTTCCAAGTGTTTTCCCTGTTCTTTCCTTATGAAAGAGAATCGGGGGGAGGGGAGGGAGGAGGGAAGAGGGGAGAAGTCATCTAACAAAGACTATTAAATCATTTATGAAGATACAGAAAGCTTTGTTGCAAAAGCAAAAGATATAAAACACAAAACTTGATAGTAATTAATACAACTTTTTACAGACATTATAGAAAGACAGAGACTTATGGGCCATTTGAGGTAATCTTAATACATAACGAAATTATAAATTGTTTGTCAGTTAAAAACAAAACAAAACAAAACAGATGATACAGTACAATTCTTTAAGCAGTCTAAAATTGCATAGCATGTACCAAGACAGGATACTCATCAATATTTGCACTGTATTCTTGGATGTGGCTAAAAGAAAATAAAAGGTTCTAAAATATTTTATTTCTTTGTATTTCAGTGAGTAAAAAATAAATAAAATAATAAATAACTCCAACAACCCTTCTAACATCATCTACTTGTATATATGAAGTCTTTGCGTAACCATGATGTCTCAGAACTTTCATCTGTATGTGTAATACGGACTGATTTTATGCTACTCAATACTAAAGCTGGCTTTATTAGAGGAACATAATGTGATGAAAAAGTTCTCAGAATGATTCCATATAATATTAATAGTAAAATAAAATTATTCAGAATGACAGGATGAGACTGCAAGGTATGAAATGTGTGGGTAGACTAGTAGGCAGAAAAGTGAGCATCCATAATTTTTTTTTCCTCTGATGATTTTCATTGAAGAGCTGTTCTAAAATGCCTGAAGAGTTGACAAATGTAACTCAGAAGATTTGAAAGGATCGCCACACACCATGTATTTCACTTATTTTCTTGGAGCTTCAGCAAATGCTATGGATGACTGTAGACAGCTGTTAGTTAACCATCCCAAGAGAGTGTTATGGGCATTGTTACTAATAAGAGCAAATCACATGCAGCCATAATGATATTTTTTTTGCTGTCAAAGGAAAGTGTAAGGCCAAAGGGAGCTGTTGGATGCATAGGCTTGACAGTCTCATAGATGTCAGCAGTAAAACATTATTCTGTGATGTCTCAAGATTTTCAGTCTGTCCTGAATAATCTAGACAAACTGAGAAGACATTTAGATCTCACACTTTATCTGGGAAAGGCATTTTTAATGTCTTTTACTAGGATCTTATTGAGGTTGTTTGTCTTCTTGACGAAGCCTGGCAAAGTTCTTGAACCTATCATTCATGAATCTTTACTTTGAAGACATGATAAGATAGCTTCTGGGAATGACATATATTAATTTTGTCATAAATGACTCCTGTCTATCAAGACATCCTCATTTTGCTAGAGGAGCAGAATATTACAACCGAACAAATGCAGCCATATTCTTTATTTCTATTGGGAAGACATAAATAGAGGGAAGAGGTAAATATTCTGTGTCTGGAGGGCACATAAATATGGCCCAGTAATGATAAGCAGCAAATCTTGTTTGGTGTAACTCAAAAATACTGTTTTTCTTTATAAAATTCATGGTAAGATAACAAGTGATAAATAGCCTGTGGCATGCTTAATGTTAGTACAGTATTTTCTATTTTGCAGTTTGCTGGCTGTTCTGATAGGAACCTCCAAAGATCTGCTGAGTTTTTAGTCATGATTAGACATTCCATAGCCAACATTACATAGTCAACTCTGATATTCAGTCATGAAATATTTTCTTTGTTTCTTCTTTCTTTCTCAAAATTGTCATTTAAGTGACACTACACGATTTCCAAAATAGGCAGGTCATTCCAAAAGTGATGCCTCCTATCTATTTTCATTTAAACTACAATAGGCACAAAAAGTAGAGTAACACTACTTGATAGAGCAATTTCTAGAGCTGCAGAACATTCTTTCAACAGAGTCACCACCATTAGCTATGCATTTTTTTCCAGCAAACATGTGTCTGCATGCGATGCTCATAAAAGCTGCACCAGTGGAAGTGAACCACTGTCACTATCGCCAATGCTGGAACAGTCCATGCACCACCTTACTGTGCCTACACTCACTGTTTAGTCTCCATAAACATATAGCAAGCATCAATAAATGTCAGTGTCATTTTTTTCCACGTGGAGGAGTTTAATGACATGCCTTTGCTTCTTATGCACTTCCATGTCAGGTGATATTTTGTCAGATTGCTCCTCTACTGCCATCTGTCACACGGCAACAAAATGTAGTACACGGCAGAAAATCTCGACCACTGCTGCCATATCACAAACATATGTCTCTGATATTGAGGGCTAATATAATAAGAGGTATTGTTTTCAGGGCAGCCCTTATATATGTAATTGCTAAGTATTAAGTGTAAGGGCTCACAGTAAATTTCGACTGAAATTCAGTGTACTCAGTATTTACATCTAGTCACTGAGTCTTCCTTTTTGTTGGAAGATAAGGATAGATTTTAAAGGAATTTGTAGAATGGAGGAATTGCAGGAATTTGCACTGTGAACAATGTTTCCAAAAGTTTACTTACTTTTGGAAGTAAACTCAACTCTGTTGAACACAAAAAAGAATAAAATGTCAAATGTTGTATTTCTCCAGATTGATCATGCAAAGAATTTGAAGTGTGGAGTATCTTGTATTGTTTTTTATCTTAGAAGTTTGTTCTCTTGGCTGTTTTAACATGTTATCTGAGTCTATTCAGCATATTTTCAAGATTTTAGGGTTTACATTCAAGCCAAAGATCACGATTGTTATTTTTGTTGCATTCAGTATCTAAAAGCAAGTGATTTTAATGTCATTCAAATAGAATGGGACCAAAGCAAATTCATCACTGCAATAAATTTCCACGAAAATACCTGACTTATCAGAATTATGAATATTTCTCTCACTGTAGCAAACATTATGAAAGCAAACAAGAAAGATCATTTCACATACTGCTTTAAGAAAAGGCCTTTTAACAAAAGATGAGTAAAAGAATCAACTTAGCCTGTGAAAAGCTCAAGTGAGAACATCAATAATTCTACAAAAAAAATATATATATTTTTGAAGTTGATATTGCTTCAATGGCTCATTGAAAAAGCTCAATTAAGTTACCTGTAGAAAATGCCTAAGCACAATTGCAATATTGTTAAGATTTATGTAGACTTTTTTGGCTTTGCCAATAAAAGAAAAGTGGAGGAGTCTGAACACTGCACTCTTAGGAAATGTTGTATTTTCTAGTTTTAAAATTGTAGTTGGTTTGAACTTGAAAGATTAATAAATAGCATTGCTTTAAAGTGCTTTGCACAGAACTCTCCAGCTCTACCAGTGCTCCCATCACTATTATTCTGAGCTGTTCTGAGCAAATATTGATTATAGCAGAGGTGGGTTACGGTCTGTGAAACTTGAAGCAATAAGCACTATCAAACGCACTTTTTTCCCCCTCAAATTTAAACCCCTCATTCAGAAACATAAACCTGATGTTCTTGCTTTGTGTGTGTCAGTTGTAACTCTAGGTGACCATTTTGTGTTAGAGACTCCTTGTGGCTGGATCCTTCTGTGGAAGTTGAAACTCTGCTTTTTATTTTCACTCAGAAACTGAAGTGAATGACCAAAATGGTTTCCACTATTGAAGACTGTCATGTATCCAAAGAACATGATTAAAGAAGAGCTTTGCATGAGTACTGTACATACTAGTATCCTCACAAGGCAGTTACAAATATCACAACTTGCTTTGAGTTAAAATTTTAGCTGGGAGAAAAAGTATCATAGTATATGCCATGAAATTGCATACAGATAAAGAGATATTAAATGAGGGATATATTCAATACATACAAGAAAAAAGTTGTCCAGGACATTATGAACTCAGAAAAATGAACTACATCTGTACATTTATACTCTGAGATCAATTGTGAAGTTTTTAGACTGTAGCTTTTGTCCCATCTCTTGAACCAAATCACTCAACAATATTTTGGCATTTGTTGTCTTCCTTACTTTTGTTGTATCATTCTTTACTGAGTAGGGAAAAGAGAACTCTGGAACACTTTCCGTTAAACCAAACAGCTGATTTCTGCTCTGTTTTTACTGTATTGACTATTACATAGATATATAAATAAAAATACTCTCTTCTCACAGAGATGGAATTTAAGAAAATGATAAAAAATTTTGCTGAAGTGAACAACATAAATGTTATTTTTTTTACTGTAGATCTTAATGCTAACTGTTCTTTCTCCTTTCTCTATTCTCTGACATTTAGGTGTTATACTCAATAGCTACTGTTAGGACAAATGTACTTTTTTCAAGAAGAATGTGATTCTTACTTTCCTATTGCCTTCAGAGTTGGCTTTGGCATTATTTATTCTTTTCTTCAATAAAGGGAAGCTTTCTAGTAAGTGATTTATGTTCTTTCTTTTTAAACAATGCAGAGGCATATACTCCATTCAAAGGAAAAAAAAAAGCAGATTTTGGGCCTTTATTTTATGTCATGTATATCCTCTTTATATCATTTTAACAGTTTTTTCAGTTTTTATGGAATGGAGGCTTTATTGAGTAGTCAGCCTAAAATACAGTGGTAAATATTATATATGACCTAAATAAGTTTATTGCTATTTTGCCAACTGGGCGTATGAAAAACATGAAGATCTCTGCTGTGATCATCTAAACAGAAAGCACATTTAGTCTCAAAAGAGGCTGCAGCAGTGTACTTTCCTCTAGAGAATTGAAGAAATATAAAATGTTCACAACTAGGGAGACAAAGCTATATTCTAGGAAAAAATGTTTGGAATTTCAATTGGAAATAATGGCTCATTCATCCCAGTCTGTAAGCAGTTTTTGATTTGTCTTTCCCCTCTGCCTTCTCAGGTAATCTGCAATAAACATTGTGTTGCATGGGAGATTACACTCTTTCTTGGAATGTAGCCTAGTGGCATAGCAAGAATTAATGCCAACTGTTTGCCTAATAGATTTATTCTCCAAACACACTCACTAAACTGTCTGGTTACTTGTAAGTGCTTGGGAAGTATAAAGCAGCCTCCAGATGACCAGCATAATAAACTTCAGCCGTGAATGATCATAATCCAAGACTCATGTTAACTGTTTTTGCCCTTAAAACAGAAAAGTGAGGAAAAAAATTTCCAACCAAGTTAAGTCATGTTAAAAATCTATATGTTACTGAAATTTATTGTCAAATGCAAAACAGTTGATCTGTATGTTCAAGATAACACATTTTGAAGTTTTTGAAGGTCTTACTATGAGAGTTTAAAGTGTTGGTGAATGTGGACTTTTGGCTTCTGTCTCCAGAACCAGAATAAGAATGGCTAAACTAGTAAGATTTTTGAGAAGTTGGACCACTATAAAAAAACTTCTTTTCAGACATTTAAAATTTGCATTATGAAGTCTTGTATGCAATTGGCCAGACTGATCACTCTCTTTTTTTTTTCTTTTTAAAGCAAGCTATAGAGAAAATGTATTTATCTGACTGTGAACATCAGTGGATCTAAGGAAAACATTAAAGATAAAGACAAAACTCATAATAAACCTGCAGCAATGATAGCTGTATTGGAGTGATATCAGAGAAAGTGAGGTCTATGCTACTTTGTTGCTAATACAGATCATCACAGTCTACCTTGATTTCAGCAAGGCATTTGATACTGTCCCCCACGACTTCCTTATAACAAAGCTGAGGAAATGTGGGATAGACGAGTGGACAGTGAGGTGGGTTGAAAACTGGCTGACTGGCAGAGCGCAGAGGGTCATTGTTGGTGGTGCAGAGTCCAGTTGGAGACCTGTAACCAGCGGTGTTCCTCAGGGGTCTGTGCTCGGTCCGGACTTGCTCAACATCTTCATCAGTGACCTTGATGGGGGGATAGTGGCCACCCTCAGCAAGTTTGCTGATGATACGAAGTTGGGAGGATTGGCTGACACGCCTGAAGGCCGTGCTGCCATTCAGCAAGACCTGGATAGGCTGGAGAGCTGGGCAGAAAAAAAACGGATGAGGTTTAACAAAAGCAAGTGTAGAGTCTTGCATCTAGGGAGGAATAACTGCATGCACCAGTACAGGTTGGGGGATGACCTGCTGGAGAGGAGCTCTGCAGAGAGGGACCTGGGTGTCCTGGTGGACGACAGGTTGGCCATGAGCCAGCAGTGTGCCCTTGTGGCCAAGAGAGCCAATGGCATTCTGGGGTGCATTAAAAAGAGCGTGGCCAGCAGGTCGAGGGAGGTAATCCTCCCCCTCTACTCTGCCCTGGTAAGGCCTCATCTGGAGTACTGCGTCCAGTTCTGGGCTCCCCAGTCCATAAGACAGGGATCTCTTGGAAAGAGTCCAGCGGAGGGCCACAAAGATGGTGAGGGGCCTGGAGCATCTCTCCTATGAGGAAAGGCTGAGTGATCTGAGTCTGTTCAGTCTTGAGAAAAGAAGACTGAGAGGGGACCTGATCCAGGTCTATAAATATCTAAGGTGTGGGGGGCAGAATGGCGAGGCCGGACTGTTTTCAGTGGTGAGTGGAGACAGGACAAGGGGAAACGGCCGGAAACTGCAGCATAGGAAGTTCTGCACAAATGTGCGCAAGAACTTATTTACAGTGAGGGTGACGGAGCACTGGAACAGGCTGCCCAGGGAGGTGGTGGAGTCTCCTTCTCTGGAGATGTTCAAGACCTGCCTGGATGCCTACCTGTGCGACCTGGTGTAGGGAACCTGCTTTGGCAGGGGGGTTGGACTCGATGATCTCTGGAGGTCCCTTCCAACCCCTAAAATTCTGTGATTCTGTGATCAATCAACATAATTTCCTGAACCAAAACATGTATTACTCTGCAGAAGAAAGATTCATAGTCTTACAGCCACTGACGGTATTGCTGAATAACTTTTTTCCATCGCTTTGGGGCAGCTCTGAGTTTTGGAAGAAGTTCCAATGTGTGCATGGATGGAGATATGTCAGACTTCTCAAGGGAAAAGTTCATGCTTTCCTGCATCTTTCAAGGCCTTTGAGGTAAATCAAGTTGAAGAATGACTGCATTATGACTTTACAACAGAGGCTACTACATTAGCATTTTAGGTAGGCTGCACAGTATGCCTTTAAAGGAAGTGTTCCCATCATCCCATCTTTCATTGTTATTACTATCATGGAAGTAGTGTTGAATGCAGAAATTTAAGACTTTGGGAATGAAACTGAGAAAGATTTGTGCCCACAAATCTCTTGTGCACCACAAGAATGAACAAGGAATTTGTAGTAAAATAATAAGTCTCCCAAACTCAGCAGAAAGTTCTTTGTTCCACAGATCCCTGCAGTTATGGTGCACTGCTTGCTAATGTAAAGATGACTCGTGATGTAAGCACAGAGATAAAGCCAGTAACTGATCTGCTTTATTGTTCAAATTCAGGAAGAACATTTTGTATTGGAAAGCCTCACTTTTTTATTATTATTATTATTTTTTTTTTAGGAGAGGAGGTACTAGTATGATGCATCATTTGTAGAAACAACTTATTTTGTAGCTGAATCTATGCAAAGTTTTTAGATGAGGTTTTCAAGGTAAGAGTTAAGCTTACAGCAGAGCTAGCTTCAAGTTTCTGAGCAGATGTTTGGTTTTCTTCAGTATATGTGAGAATAGAATTTGCACATATTGATATTGTTAACCTAATGATCTGAGCAAAGCATCATAGCATGTTTTCCTGTAATTGTATACACCTACACAAATGTATCTACACACAGACACACCAAGTGGACTGAAGAGTTTGTAAAGGCTGTGCTCTGTTTTCCTTCCAAAAACTTCTCAAAGTTAGGTATTGTTGAAGAAACTTTTGCAAGAACTTGTGAAAAAAAAATTGGTGTAGTCTCAAACAGCTGTTCCTATGTAAAATACATTAATGCTGTTAATTAGTGATGACCTTTTCGAATATTCATCATGCCATTGCTTTATTATCCTGAAAGTTCACTGTAAAGGAAGTATAGTTGGTCCTGCAGGGAAAGGCTGAAAGTAAACTCGGTTGGGTTTAATTTTTATGCTAATGTTAGAAAAGAGTAAATGGCTTCTGCTGGGTAGCCTTAATTTGTAACTCCATTACATATACTGTATTTATCTAGTGTCATTGTAAACTTTCTTAGGTTATAGTATTCATCAGATGATTACTTGGGTGGAACATGAAAGTTATTTGTACCAAAATTGCTTAATAGTCATGCTTTAGTGTATTTTCTTGCAGAAAATATCCTAATAAGCGAAGTAACGATGCTCCTCCAAATACCATCACAAATGTATTGAAGACTGATAATAAGAAGAAATATTAAGGGTGTTTTAATACAGTATATTAATGATTTCTTTTTCATAAGTCTTCAGTATATTTATGTGAGGATACATGCAATTATTACTGTTCACTTGAATTTCCAATTTTTCTGATAGTGGTATTCTGGAGATTTACTGTGCAGACTTAATATGCTGTTGTATGAACAAGCTCAAAAGCCTGTGAAAATGAGCTGGTGCAAGTCATAGTCGCAGTTCATAATTTTTTGTTCTTATTTATTTCATTTTCCAAAATGATGGGAAAAAAAAATATCTTGAAATGTGGTTTCCCTATTTGCAGAATCTAAGTTGCAAACACAAATCTACATGACTTCTTATCAACACGCTCTTCATTTTCAAAGTGCTAAGACAAGCTTCCCTTCCAGTTCAGGTTCGCACCCTGTAAAATTACTGTCTAGATTTCTCCACTTCAGAATTTCTTTCAAATTTCTGCCACAAACTTGGTCCTGTTCTGGTGCTTCTTGCCTAACTAGATGATGGCACTGTTATAGTTTTTAGTTTACAAGCTATTGCCTTAGCCCAAAGTCAGATTTAGGGGACAGTCACTCGGAAACATTTGTCATCACAGCAGAGTTAGTATAAGTATTTGATATTTGTCTATCAGGTCACATAACGGCATAAATATGTTCACCCTGTTTTCATATCTGTTCCAAGTATATATGGTAATCCCCAGATTAGCATAAAAAAGTACCTCTTAATAAATGTCAATGGGATCACTGAAATTTCCGCTCTAAATTTTTTACACAGACTCAAAAAGAAATTGTTCATAAACCAGAGAGTAGTTGGTCAGTCAAGTACAGGATGCAACGCTGCTCTACCAAATCAATGCTTGCATCTCTAAAGGAGCACAAAGAAACTTTTCTTTGCATGGGAGGACAATCTAAATAATTTCCTGAATAAGTCAAATAGGTATATAAATTTGGGAATTGGACAGAGTTGAACATGTGTGTAGGTCAAGGGAAGCATCTGAAGAAACCGTCTATAACATGCACTGTTTTTCAATAGGAACAGATTCTCATGAAGGATGTGCAACATGAATGCAGGACAGCAAGATTCCTCAGGCTGTATTGAGGAACTGCATATATAGGAAGTCTTTTAGATTTGGTGTTCATACATTTAGTTTAAGTATAGTTTGTTATAAACATTTGCAAATGTTTTCTATTTTACATTTGACTTTCAGGGCTTTTTATCCTAGCCTAACTCAGGGGAAATGAGGTACATAAAAAGCTTCATCCAGTTAGGGGAGAGAGGAGGGATAAATACAAAACCTGCAGTGGTGGAGATGCTTTTACAATCACCTAGCTTTGCAACAAGTTATATTCAGTCTGGATGCATACAAGTAATTTGGCCCAATCTTCAAGTTAGCGTTACAGAAGCCAAGTAAGGAACTTTCCCACTAAGATATGAGTGAAATTTAGTGTGATAAAATAAAGTAATAGAAAGTTCACATGTGTGCTGCTCAGTATTCTGCTGGATAACGCAGCTGTGAACGTAGGCAATTTGGTCAGATTAAGGCCGGTAAATACAAGGATGCATCGAAGTACTTGCATTACTTAACCTGAACTGGAACTAATTTGTTCTTCACTGTGTGTTTTAGTTTCCAGGAGCAGGCATCCCATAAAGCATAATTAAAACTCCTAATCTGATTTTGTCTCTACTGCTATTCCTGCTGTTGCCATTCACACTGTCAAAGGACAATTATTCTCATTAACAAAAAAAAAAGTACTGTTTAGGGGAATGCAAATTCCAGAAATCTTACTCAGCACTTAGAGTGTACTAAAGGTATGCAATATTTGACTGTCTGCTAAAACTTTACACATCCCACAGGCAGTGAAGCAGTGAATTTTTAGTTAGTGTCATGCTTTTTCCTATGCCTATTGATTAACGTGCTGGTAAAAACTTTACATATACTTGATCACTCATAATCAAACAGATCTGATTTCATGCTGCTAAAAACTTCAGTATAGTGATTAAATGACATCAGCAGAAAGAATTTAGCTGAATCTGAAGCTGGATTGTTTCCAAGCTTAATGATGATGTTTAAATCTTCCTTCATGTTATACTGTGTCTTTTACGGAACATTCTTGTGATTCCTTATCATAAGAGAGGGAAGGATAGTAGAGTTCTTTTGCAGTGTTTTCTTGGGCAGGAAGGAAAAAAAAATGAGACTGTGCAAAAGGAGGACAAACCTTTCAGTTAGAATATATATTACATAGCATGTATGAAGACATAGGCATGAATTTCCAGCTGGCAAGTTTGAAAAAAAATATCAGGATGACAAATTTAGATTGTTAAAATTGCTAAAATTAGGAGTGGAGGTAGAGAAGGTGCCAGATTTTGGTTTCTACTTTCTCACCCAGACAACCTCTTTTACAAAATAAATGAAATTAGAAAATACGACATACTCCCATCCACTCTTCCTTAACTTATCGTCCCTTACAGGAACAGATATGCCAGCTCTCAGATCACATTCTGAATGTGAACTCAATTTATTTCACGAATTTTGCTAAATGTACCCTGAACTGTTTGTCTTATGCATTCATGAATATATTGCTTCATCATTTTTCATTCATCATTTGTTTCTTCCTATAGCTTTTATGCTTCAACATAAATACTATTTTCTAAAAACATATATGAATGTTTAAGACAAATTACCTTCAGAAAAGATATAAGATGCTTTCAACAAATATTTGGAAATGGATTTTTAGCTTTTCACATATTCACATATTAGAAAAAACAAACAACCCAACCCCCCCCTCCCCCCCCCCAAAAAAAAAAAAAAAAACAAAAAACAAAAAACGAAAAACCAACCCAAAGCACCGTTTTCATGGACTTTTTTTTAATAGTCCTTTTATGTTGTTGTTCTCTTTTATCTTGATGAGAGGATGTTAAGCAATTATAAAGCAGAATAAATCACGAGATGAAACGTTTCCACCCTGATTTTATTTCTTTTTTGTGGTCCCCTGAAGCAGGTGTAATAGATGGATCAGTGGTCTAATTTGTTAATTCCCTGAAGCTTGAAAGAGATATCTTGGGACTAAAGAACATAGAAGGTCTCTGAAGAAATGCAGTATTCAATTATTTATTTTCCTCTGTCCTTAAAGACTTCTTTAGTTCCAAATCTTCCTATTTCTCCTATATAATTAATAAGAAGTATAAAACAGTTAAATTTGTCTGGATTTGAAAGCATATATATATATTTTATTTCTTTCATTTGTCGTAATAAATGTATATGCATGTGCATAAGAGCTTCTGCTTATTTTTTCATCATGTATATAGCATATGCCATGTATTTCATCATGTCTTGAAAATGAAAACAACTCTTTCACTAGATAAAAAGTTTTGTCATAGATACAGTTTGCAGGAAAATATATTCCTCACTGTACAGAATGGATTTACAAATTTATACTCAGAGCCATTTGTAATTGGAGGGGGCAGTGTTAGATCATTGTTTTCACTTAGTAATATTGAGATGGACGTCAAGAACCTGTGTAGTCTATTTTGTTTACTCAACGTAGACGATGTTTTGAAACTGAAACAGAAATCTTACCTCTAAACGACAGAAAGTGTTAGTGCTAGGAAGGCAGGAGTTTTAGATATATTTTCAAGGCTGAGGAAAATATTGAATGCACATATTTCACTTAAAAGGTAGACTAAGATAACAGCCACTATTGAGTTCTGCAGCTGTATCTTCTCTCCTGTTTCTTGGAAAAAAAATTGTTCAAGAAATCAACCAATTGCCTCAAGTGTAATGTGAAAAATCTTTCCTACACCACTGACGAAATTCCAATTTGTCCATCCCTGTGCTTGATAGATTCTAGATCCCATAGACCCCAAGTAGATTCCAAATCCCACCCCTACTTTATTTATTTATTTATCTGTAAGGTTGGCAGAATCAAGCAATCAACAAATGCCTTTTCTCCTCCAATGGGAAGGCCCAGGTGAAAGGAGAATGCTCCAAGCTCACACTGTCCATGCTTTGAACTACTCTGGCAACAAACTTGTGAAAGTAAAACTTCCAAAAATCAGAGGTAGACTTTTAGTAGTATACATGTACTGGAAGCATTATAAATATCAGCTCAGGAGCTGAAGTTTGATAATTTCATCTCCATGGAAATTTGTCTCCTTGTCCACAAATAAGGGACTGAAACCTATTGACACATGTACCATTCATTACTGTAATTTATAGATACTTGTTAGATTATAATAAAAACAATTCTAGGTGCAAAGTGAGATTTTCAAAATCCAGCAAATAATGATTTTCTTTTAGATAAATGTGATAAGGGTTATTTAGATCATGTAATTAAATACTTTCCTCCTATCAAAAGCATTACTAAGCATACAGAGGAAAAATGTGCATGTGTGTGAAATTAACATTTCTTGATTCAGAATTCTGCAAGAAATATAAAAGAGTTTGAATACAAATTATTTTTTGTATATGGATCCCCTATGTGGTTTCTCAATAAGTAAAAGCCAGTATGAATAACATTTCAGTAGTGATAAAGTCTTAGGATTCTAGAAATTGTGTATTTCCAGTAAATGAATACTGACTGGTCTTGTCTGAGGCACTTCTGTGAATTGTTTTCCAGAGCAATAAAGCTTATAATTTTTGCTCTTATCTGCAAACTTCTGACCTATAAAACTGTTTAAGGACAAATGTGTTTTCTTTCAGTACAGTTCTTTCCCACTTTTTTTCAGACAGATCTCCATAACTTATGAGTTTTTTTATAGGGACGCTTATTCCCAATTGTAGTTTTTAGAAAGCATACCATTTCCTTAAAAATTTGTATCCTTTATTAATTACTGATGTATTAAACTGAGGCTTTTAACAGGATAATACAGATACAAAAAAACATGTTTTTAAGTGTAGAAAATATGGTGATTTATAGAACTCAGTCATTGCAAGAATTCTATAAATATTTTAACAGAACTATTTATTTTTCTGTCTGGAGTCAATTAGCACCAGAAACCCCAAAGTAAGTACAATTTACTCTTGAAGAGTATTAAAGGAATATAAGGCAGTATCTTTATTCTGGAAAGTATATGAGCAGTGCTGATAACAAATTTCTTAATTTGCACATGTTAAGAATGCCTTTCATGTTATTTTTTTTTAATGTTTACAGTCACTCAGGTCATGATGTGTGACACTGGATATAGGGTGAATGAAAGCACAGTCTTCCCTGTGCATTTGTGAAAAAAGAGTGGGGAGGAGAATAAATATCTTAACAGCTGTCATTGCCAAAGATTACTTAAAAGATGTAAAAGCCTTCATTTGCCTTCAGGAGCTGTGACATATGGTCAGAAATGGTTTGAAGATTTACTGTCATCTTTGTTGGATGAGATTCAAAGTGTTTTTAACAAGGATCTTGCCCTCTCATCATCTTTGGAAAAATCCTTCAGAATCTGTAAAGCTTACAGAAAGCAGACAGAGATTAGCAGGTCTCACATTTTTATTTATTTATTTTTTATGTAAGGCAATTAGCAGGGTTGCCAGATGAAATAAAATATATATTAATTGTGAAAGTGTACCTTTTATTTTACCCTACAATCCAGTTTGTTACTGGATGCTATTTTGTCACAAGTATCAGTGACAGATTGTCCCTTACCTAGTTAATTTGGAGCTCAGGTGTAATCTTGCACACTGCTTGCAGTGTGATTTAGAGGCCTGAAGCTACTCAGTCCAATTACAGTTATCCATTTGGTCTGGATCTTCCTCCCCCACCAGTTACCAGTTGTGGATTTAACATTTTGAACACATCACAGGACCTTTCCACTGATAAAAGCCCATTAAAATTTGTGAGGCCGTGAAAGCAACAGGAAGGTGTTCAATGACAGGCTACATAATCAAGTAAAGCAAAGGCTAATGGTTAAAGGGCCTTGAGACAACTGCCTTACCATAGAAGTGCTTGCAACTGAAAATGATCCCAACTGTGCATCCTAAAATCTTAATGGACAAATCTTCTCTAACATCATTTCAAGCTGAAGCTGTGGGGAACAGTACTATTCTTATTTTCACTCCCAGTGAATTTTGCACCTGTGGAATTTAGAGTAAAGCCTTTAACAATGAATATCGAAAGGTCCTTTATCTCAACGTATGCTAGGTATCAGTGAGATATGGCAAAGGGCACCTTTCTTATCCCTCTAAATTTTGCATAAGTCAGACTGATTTAAGCTCTAGCTGAATAAAAGTCTTCCAATTTTAGCAGACTTGACAAGAATTTATTGTGTTCCAGTAAGAAAATAACAGAAACATAATATTCTGATCATATTTTTAAAGGTATCTTCAGAGTATAATGTTATGGCACTTGCACAGTAGAATTATAGTGACTTTCAGATTCAGTGTCCTTGGTTGTTTCCCGAATAACAATAATGTATAAGACATAAGTAAGAAATTAGTCATCTACATATGTAAAGCTTCTCAGTGTCTCCTAGCTAGGATGGGAGCAGAGCTATCACAAGCAGAGGGGAACTGGGGATGGCCATTATGTTAGCGCTTCACTGGATTCTAGGGGGAAGGAGACAAATGCACAGTGCCAGCCTTGCATGTTTTCATGGTGCCAAATGAAGGCTGTTGGGATGATGAACCAGAAGTAGTTGTGGGCAAAGAAGAATATAAACTGGGTATCTCAGAGAACAGAGAGTCAGCAAAAAGTAATAAAGTGGAAGACAGATTTAGCCGGGGAGTTCTGTCATTCTCTTCCATTTGTTGCTGTTGTCACTGAAATCTTCTCAAGGAAAAATGTTCAGAAACGGTTTAGGTTGTTGCTTTCCGTGTTTCCACGTTAGACAAAAGCTCAGCCAATGTTGCATAAAAATAAAACTCCTTCTACCTGCATGTGGAACAAAGAAAATTTTATGTTTGAACAAAAACACGCTTCATCAAATTTACAGGAAGATTCTGGCTATGCAGATGTTGTCAAATTAAATCTGTCTATAGCCATTCTTGGGCACTGCTGTTTGCCTCAAGGCAGTGCTGCATGGAACATGCCCATGTATGCAATCACTGTGAGCAGTTGCTGCTATGTGCTACTCCTAACTCCATTTTGATATAATTGCCACTTCAGGGAGGAAAATAAGCTATAATTCCCCTCCTTCAGAGTTCCTTACCTGATGGAGTTTTTACCTGCTCTATTGTTGCTTCAAATGCACTAAACTTTCTACGGAGCATCATTCCTTCTGTCTGGAACTTTGTTTTCATGACAGCAAGACCTTCCTAACCCTCAGACTTGCATAAATTTGCATAAATCCACCAATACGGGGCCTCCCATGTGCTTGTACTACTCTATGTGGCAGGAACACAAATGTTCAAAACAGAACTGCCAGTCCTGCCTGAGAAACACTTATCTCCTGAAAGGAGGTTAACGTGGAAACAGTATTCCAGAGGAGAACACCATTTACTGAAGTAAAAAATGTCCCCCTACTGTCTGCCAAGGGTGCAGATCATCAAATGCTATTGCTAGGGGAACTCAGAGGAGAGGAGTACTACATGGAAGGAGATGCTGAGTGGAATATGTCTTTGCAGATTGCCCCTGGTACCCCTGGATATGATGACAGGGAAGGGACAAGGAGATGGATGTCTTCTTCAAACACAGATCCAAGCTGAGACTCAGGCATGGAAATAAAATAAGAAAAAGCAAAAACATAGGTTTCTGCTATGTAATAGAAGGGAACCATAAGGGGAAAAAAAAGAAAAAAAGACAAAAAAGAAAAAAAAAAAAAGAAAAAAAAAAGGAAGTATTCATCTACGTCTTGAATAAACAAGATTAGTCCAAGAGTACAGTGAAGCAAACATGGCCCTTTGTGAGTGATGAATCAATACAGTCTCGTGGTGCCTCCAAATTCCTCCAACAGGATGTCTTTCATGATATTTTTCATTGTATCTGAGATGTAGCACTAAGCTCTAGTAGTTTTCTGAATAACTTGAGTTTTGCTTCTTATTAGTGCAAATTTCAGTCCTCTAGAGGGATTTAACAATATATCTTACATAGGCACATAGTACCTTTTAACTTCTTTTTCTTTTTTTTTTAAAAAAAGCAATATATTTATTTTGCTTGGAAGCAAATCTTAATCATTGTCATTTGATTGTTTTATGTAATTCACTGAGTTGCTGCACCATGACTTACATACTTACATTAACATCATAGAATCTCTGTGAACTTTAATTCTTTTTTTTTTTTTTTTTTTTTTGGTTTTCCTGTGTTTTGAGCACAGAGACAAGGCATATAAATGACATACATCAGCACAAATATATTACTAAGAATGTCAAATACTGTGTCATTTTTTCGTTGAATAACTTCCAAAAATGAGTTCGTAGTATCCACAGTAAATGATAGCTAAGAAACCTATGTAATGAATTTATAAATTTATCCTAATCAAAAGTTGGTTTTCAGATGTCATTTCTTCACTGAGCCCGGGGGCTAAGGACAGCTCAGTAGGGGGATAATTGTAGTAGTGTTACTAGTATAAAAAGCAGAATCACAAAATCATACTGCCATTTGAGTTGGAAGGGACCTTTAAGGATCATCTAGTCCAACCTATCTGCAATGAACAGGGACACCTATCAACTAGGTCAGGTTGCTCAGAGCTCCATCCAGCCTGACCCTGAATGGCCTCAGGGATGGGGCATCCACCACCTCTCTGGGCAACTTGTTCCAGTGCTTCACCACCCTTACTGTAAAAAATGTATTCCTTATATCC
The DNA here is from genome assembly GCF_019238085.1 of Lagopus leucura. Classification (NCBI taxonomy): domain Eukaryota; kingdom Metazoa; phylum Chordata; class Aves; order Galliformes; family Phasianidae; genus Lagopus; species Lagopus leucura. The sequence goes on from NW_024962262.1 coordinate 33,489,760, forward strand.
AATCTGTTAATTTGAAACCATTTTCCCTTCTCCTATCACCCCAGACCCTACTAAAGAATCTGTCCCCTTCTTTCTTGTGGCTCCTCTTTAAATACTGAAAGGCTGCTATCAGGTCACCTTGCAGCCTTCTCTTCTCCAGGCTGAACAGCCCCAGCTTTCTCAGGTTGTCCTCATAGGGAAGGTATCCCATCACTTGGATTACTTTTTGGTCCTCCTCTGGATGCACTCCAACAGGTAGATGCCTCTCCTGTAGTGAGGATTCCACATCTGGCCACAGTATTCCAGGTGAGGTTCTCATCACCACAGAGTGGAGGAGCAGGATCACCTCCCTTGACCTCCCGACTGCATTTCTTCTGTTGCAGTGCAGGATATAGTTGGTCTTCTAGGTTGCAAGGGCACATGTCTGGTTCATGTTCAGTTTCCCATCCACTGGTATCCCAAGTCCTTTTCAGCAGTGTTGTGCTCGATCTTTACACCCCCCAGCATATATTGATAGTGGGAGTTGCCGCAACCCAGGTGCAAGAACTTTCACTTGCCTTTCTTGAACTACACGAGGTTCGCCTGATCCCACTGCTCTAGGTCTCCCTCAATGTACTCCAGTCATGTTGACTGCACCATACATCTTGGTTTCATCTGCAAACTTTCTAAGGGCATGCTTGATCCCACTGTTGATGCAATTGATGAAGATACCAAGGCCCATCAGTCCCAATACTGACCACTAATGAAAACCCTTAATCACTGATCTCCATCTGGACATTGAACCACTGACCATCACTTACTGGGTATGATTTCACAACCAGTTCCTCATCCATCAAACAGTCCATACAATAAATCCATATCTTTCCTCTTTGGAGAGAAGGATGTTATGGGGGATTGTTTCAAAATTCAGATAGATGACATCAGGTTCTTCCCTTGTCCACAGATGCAGTTACACTATCAAAAAAACCCCACAAGGTTGGACAAGTAGGACTTGGTCTTGATGAAATAGTTGAAAGTGTAGACTATTAAGACAGTGAAGCACTGTTTGGCATTTTGGAAAACTGCAAAGAACAGATAAATGCTTTTCTTAGAAATTGGTGTAGATGATTCTGATGACATTTTTTGAAAGATCTGTGAAATATTTGCATTGCTTAAAGTGAGTATTCCAGTGAGTAGGACAAATGGACTACTAAATTAAGATACTGCATTACAAGTGTCAATGTGCAGAATAGAATCATAGAATCATAGAATCACAAGGTTGGAAACGACCTGCAAGATCATCTAGTCCAACCACCCTCCCATTCCCAGTACCACAAGCTACTAAACCATATCTCGTAGCTCCTCATTCAGGCGCCTCTTGAACACTGCCAGGGACAGCGACTCCATCACCTCCCTGGGCAGCCATTCCAGTGCCTGACCACCCTCTGAGAGAAAAAGTTTCTCCTAATGTTCAACCTAAACCTCCTGTGGTACAACTTCTGGCCATTTCATCGGGTCCTACTATTTGTCTAGGAGAAGAGACCAGACCCTTTTTCATCACGACCTCCCTTCAGGAAGTTGTAAAGTGCAATGAGGTCTCCCCTGAGTCTCCTATTCTCCACACTGAACAATCCCAACTCCCTCAGCTGCTCCTCGTAAGAAGACTAAGATAGAATGTGGGTGAAGGAACCATTGCTTCTATAAGGAAACCAGTATATAGTAACTATTAATATTAAACTTTGATTCAGTATTGGAGGACACCAGTTCCGAGGTTCCTGCAATCAGCTTCAATGTGCATTCACATTACTAAAATAGGTACTATAACTGAACTTACTATTCAAGTAACATAATATCAATTTTACCATTTTGAACTAGAGGGGGCCACACAATGAGCTTTAACTCTGTAAATGTACAGAGAAGTGGAACATTCTTTGTGGTAGTACAAAAAATGGATAGTGATTCAACTTTTCTGCCTACATTACTTCTAAGAAGGTACTATTTCTATTTCCTGATTAGCAGAATACTTTGGAATCTCTGTATCTAGGGTAGTAAGCAGGTTGAAGAAACTTGAATTATATATGGATTAGAGTATTAAGACAATCAGGTTTTTGGCTTAGGCCTTAATTGCTATGCTTAACTGTTCTTAGTGTTTTGCATAGGAAGGACAGAAGAGTTTTTCTTCACTTTTGCAATGAAGATGTACATTTATGTGGTCTCAGAGGAACAACAGGCAAGCAGGTCTGTGTTTGAATTCTTAGCTATTGATTAAAATCTCTGAGGCTTGGTTCTGAAATCATTTTGCATGATTTTGTTGCCAATACATCTAGTCTGTTTTAGTTTTAATTTAGGGAACAGCAAAATACTGTGCTCTCAATGAAGCATTTGTTTCCCATTAAACAATGCAAGAAGTCTCAGCACGTAGTGTAAAGCTAATGATAAAATATTGTTATGTGGCTTTTTAATATCAACTGTAAGTTCATTGTTGTCCTACATTATGGTGTCTACATGGTGCGTAAATGAATGGCCATGGTTTAGAATGGGATTAAGACATATAGATCTAACATTCTTTATCCCAAACTTCCAGCTGTATTTCTAAGTTTAATAAATAAGAAAATTTTGGGGAAAAAAATGACATTATCTTCCCAATATGCACATAATCTCTCTGTATATTTTGTTCCTATTTGTTTGGTTTCGATGCAGACATCCATATTTTTGTCTTATATTTTATTACATCTTTAATTACAAAGAACTGTATCTTAGACCAAATTCTCTGACTTTACATTTCTAATTTTTATAGCTGGTTGGAGAAGTTTTGAACTTTATTTTTTCTTGTAAAATGTTGCTAAATTAGACCTTTGAGATACATGTCTATATTTATCTTTTACTTCTTACTGGAGAATTTAAAGAGAAAAAGTCTGATAAAATACTGAGCCACTGACAGGCTGGAATGAAAGTCTACTTTTCAGAAAACAATATGTAATCCAAAGTGAATATGAAGAGAAAAGGAATGTACTAAAAATGGGAAATCACAAAAATGCAGTGCACAATATTTTATTCTAATCCTAAAATTCCAATTTTACCTTAGAAATACTATCAATAGTCATTTTTTATCAGTTTTGTAAGCAATAAATATGGCATTCTCACTAGGAGCAGATAAAATAGTTGGAAAATAATAAGTTGCCAAAGTACATAAGTACTTATTTTATTGTGATATAAGCCCAGATAATGAAGCTGTTTGAGATAATATTTATTAAAGAATAACACACTGTTCTTTATTTTACTCTTGTTGAATTTTTTTCTTCAACTTCCCCACAAAGCACTAAGGATTCATTTCTGAAAAGTTTAGTCCATCTATAATTCTAAAGAATTAGTATGGCTCTCATCATTGGATTTAGATGCCAGTAAAGCCAGTAGTGATTCAGCACTTGACTGTCTAGCAAAAAGAAATTTTAAGGTAACAAGTAAATGCTTTTCTCGTTTGTGTACAGACATGGATGTACTTTGGAGACACTGATTTTTGAAGGAAACCCATTTCCTTTCAAAAGTATGGAAAACAAACAGATTTGCAGGTCTCTACAGTATACACAAGGTATGAGTAACCCTGTCAGATTTACTTTTTCAGCATTCAGCAGACTACTTAAGGAAAGATATATTAATTCATTTTTAATGTTAGGAAAATAGAGTCATTAAAAAGCAGATAACATAAAATGCCAGAAGTGCTTTTAACATTACATGAAGTGCTCCACTTGCCTAAATAGCTTGCTACTTTTGGAGATCTAGATATGTGGATGTATTAAATATTAAAATAGAGGTTGCTTTCTAAAATGCAGTGTTTCTTATCAGAAAAAAAAAAAAAAACAGCTTGAACAAGTAGTGCTGTTGTATAATGCATGATGTTGATAATAAGAGAGTCTAGCAAAATCATTTTTCACGATGTAAGAGTGACTAGTGTTTTGAATAAGAAATATCCGCCGTTCATGTTCTCTTGACATATATATAACAGTGCCGTCAAGATGCATGTGATTATAAGTTTACAATACATTCTAAGTCATATGAGTTCTACAGTGGGTTTTTACTCTCTTTTTTATATATTAGCTGGTTGTCAGCCCTTTTAACAGGTTATCTGTAAACTTGATTAAAAATTCATTCTCAAAGAGTAGTTATCAGTGTTTCAGTGTCAGTTTAAATTAATGCATTGACGAATTATGCAGGGCCAATTCCATATCCAGTGTTATTTAATATACATCATATGGATTTAGAGGAAAAGTAGGAATTCTTTCCATTGAATTTTCAAATTACACTAACTTGCCTGCAATTAAATATGCAACGTTAAATAAATAATAAAAAGTGTTCTAATGATTCCGATATGTTAAGGAAAACACTGGGAAGAATTATTCAGCAAATTATTCAGCAAATGTAAATTAAATTAAAAAAAAAAAAAAAGGATTTCAGAGGAATCATGTTTTAAGTATAGGCTAGCAAATGGTCGATTATTTAAGGTTTTATATAAATAGGTTTCTACGGTCACAATGAGTTAAAAAGTGAGCAGAAGTAAAATACGACGTGATATGGCCAAAAAAAGCAGATTGTATAGTGGGATTCATAGATAGGAGCATCTTCTGAAAGGCACATGAAGAAATGATTTTGTAATAGGAGTATTTTGTACAGTTTTGAACACAACAGCTAAGAAAGAGCAATTGCAAGCAGTCCATCCTGTGTAATGATTATGAGATGATATAACTTGCATGAAAACGTGGGGGAAACAAGTTTTTCAGTTAAGAAAATGTTTTCAAACTTAAAAAAAAAAAAAATCTATTAAAAAGAAATACATGTTACCCAGGTTTATTAAAAAAATAAATCAGTATTAGAAGTAATAAACCTTCCAACATTAAGGCTATTGAAGAACCAGACTGGATTTTCTAGAAGGAAAATTCAAGAACGGCTTAAATCAACAGTGGCACACGTTGAGTAGTGGGAGATAGAAAAAAGCTGTGCATTCTGTTCTGTGATAGATTTTGTTGGAAGAGAGAGAAGTTGAAATTCTAGCCTAACCCAGGTACAAGTTTTCATCATGCAGAAGACAATAAATCAAGGTCTCTCTTCAGGATAGAGTTGAGACTGATTAGAGTTGCCAAACCAATGATCTCATAAAATGGTAGATTTTTTTTTTTTTTTCATTCATGACATAAGTCATGGCTTGGTAAACACTACATAGTATATCTGAGGGTACTTGTGATGTGTGACTTTCAATTTGAATTTGTATGGACGGAGTAACACACTTTTTATCTATGCAAACATTTATTTTAAGAAAATTTCCAAGGAACTGGAGTACTTACACATGAAATAATTAGAGAGATGAGGCAGATAGGAGTAACGTATTCGGTATTGTTCATTTACAATTATATATGAATCATTGAATCGAAGAATCACAGAATCATAGAATGATAGAATCAAAGAATGGCCTGGGTTGAAAAGGACCACAGTGATCATCCAGTTTCAACCCCGCCAGCTGTGTGCAGGGTTGCCAACCACCAGACCAGGCTGCCCAGAGCCACATCCAGCCTGGCCTTCAATGCCTCCAGGGATGCACAGCCTCCTTGGGCGACCTGTTCCAGTGTGTCACCACCCTCTGAGTTAAAAATTTCCTGCTAATATCTAACCTAAACATCTCCTGCCTCAGTTTAAAATCATTTCCCCTTGTCCTATCACAATCCACCCTCATAAACAGCCATTCCCCCTGCTGTTTATATGCTCCCTTCAAGTACTGAAAGGCCACAATGAGGTCTCCCTAGAGCCTCCACTTCTCTAAGCTAACCAAAGCCCAGTTCCCTCAACTTTCTTCATAGGAGAGGTGTTCCAGCCCTCTGGTCATCTTAACGGCCCTCCTCTGGACCTGTTCCAAGAGTTCTGCGTCTTTCCTTTACTGGGAGACCCAGGCCTGGATGCAGTACCTCAGATGGGGCCTCATGAGAGCTGAGAAGAGGGAGAAAATCACCTCCCTCTCCCTGCTGGCCACTCCCCTTTTAACGCAGCCCGGGTTATGGTTGGCCTTCCAGGCTGCATGCATAAACTTCTGGCTCATGTCTAGCTTCTCGTCTACCAGGAACCCCAAGTCTTTCTCCATTGGGATGATCTCAAGAGATTCTGCGCCTAGTCTGTATAAATACCTGGGATTGCCCCAGCCCATGGGAAACACCTTGCACTTGAAGATCTGTTTCTTGTTGATTTTTTGTTGTCGTTGTTTGTTTTTGTCTTGGTGATAACATTGCAGTGATGTGGTTTAAGAGCAAAAACATTTCCTCTCAATGTTAGATATTAAGTGGTCTCTATTAAGGGAAAGTGAGAGGCTTAAAAAAAGTCCTTATGATAACATGGAGCTAGAGGGATTGAGCTGAAGGGACATCAGATTGGAAAGATGTGAGTTCAGTTTTTGATCTTGATTTTGAGCAAATCACTTTGTCATTTACTTCTGTTCCCCTTAGCCCCACTTGTTTCATATAAACTAGCACTTTGAAAAGCTGTGCAATGTGTGCTGCTCACTGTGTATTTAACAACATAGTCAGCCCTGTTCCATCAGGAACTTCAGGCACAATTACTATTTAGTAATAACAACCACGTGAAACAGAAAATACGAGGTTGTGAATAAGGTAGATAAGCAAAGCTCATATCTAGTCTGGTTAGATGCTTTAGATATTGCAGTGAGATATTAGTACCATTCAGACAGAATATGTTTAGCCATTTGAAATATTAATATTCATCTCTTACTGTGTTATCCACAGCAACAGCAAGAAAAGGAACCAAGTAAAAAAAAAATTCATAATCACGCTAGTCATCTCATGTATTTCTTGCATAATGCAAATCCTTTTGTCTTGTATTCTAATATAATCAAACTCCTATAAGTATTTTCATTGAGGTATACTTACTGTTATAAGGTTTAGGAGTTTTTACTGTAGTTTATGCTTGACATCTTGAAGAAGATAGACATGCCAGGAACATTTTACAAACACGGAATCATGTTAATTCTATTTCCATGCATTTTGTTCTGAGTACGAAGTCTTGATGCGGTAATTTTATAACTTGTTGATTTTAGAGTCTACATTTCATACTGATATTACGTTTTTATTGAAAAAGATCACTGTCTAGTTATTAATAATAAGTTAAATTATTCTAAAGCATTTTATCATATTTTTGTTTTTCAGAAATATTTCTCAGTTATATTTCTAAAGACTAGTTTCTAGTCTCTGTGGTGGCCACACAATCATAGATCTTCAACTTACTGCTTTCACATTTACAACAAATACCAGTTTTTTTGAGCAATCTCCTGCATTTTTTAACCATGATAGATAGCTTAGACCATAATTTAAGTAATGTAAGTATCCGAAACATCAGTGACTGAGCTCAAATACTCAGAGTCCCTTTTATAGTCAACGACACAAAATAGGTATTTCTGTAAAGCAGTTCATCTCATCTTGAGATATGTATCTTCATGAGTCAAACAAATTACCTTCTTGTGAGATCTAGTTTACTCTATCATTGTAGATATCTTAACACTGATGATTAATTTTTAGATATCTGAAATTGGAGGATACAAATCTTATTGCATTAGATAATCAGTACTGCACATACAAAAATATTTATTTAACAGACAAGAATTTCTTGAAATTTCAGATGTAGCTCTTGATAAATTTTATAACTCATCTGTTGATAAGACTTGTTTATGCTTGTCACATGTCTTGCACTGAGAGCAGTCTACAATTTTCAATATTTGGAAAATGTTTTCAATTCCTGCTTTAAAGAATCTGAAGCCATTTATTGTAGGGATGCTTTGGTATGACTGTGTTAGTAAAAATGATACAGATAATTTTCTAAAGTTTCTAAAGATGAGAAAATCATACTTTCTTTCTTATAATCAGAGAAAGTAGAATTTGATTTTGCATTGTCTTTCAACTGGTAGTAATTTACACGAATGCCAAGAAGAAAACTTTAGCAAATCAAAATAGTTGCCTCCATATAATTCAGATCTCACCGAGAATCATAGAATCATAGAATGGGTTAGGTTTGAAGGAAATTTCAGTTTGAATCACATAGCTGATATTCTATAGAATTCCATGGTCTTTCTCCTAATCCATGAATCCCTGAGCAAGAAGTACTGATCTGCCTGATCTGGGATCTGCTGACCATCTGTGTATGCAATATGAAGAAAGAAATAGAAAAACAACAGTGCTGTGATGCTACCAGGGCATTTATTGAAGCCTGGTCTTGCTCTGAAAACACCATTAGAAGGCATGCTCCCTTTCTGTTACCCTCTATACAGTCATGGTTACACATGTAATGTTTCCTATAATAATATAGCAAAAAGCTATTAAAAATATATGCCAGGCCTGGAGCACTGTGTCCAGTATTGGGCCCCTGGTACATGAGAGATGTGGAGCTACTGGAGAGAGTTCAATGAGAGACCACAAAAATTTTGAGGGAGCTAGAGCACCTCTCCTGTTTGGAGAGGATGAGAGCAGAGATTGTTCAACCTCAAGAAGAGGATGTTTATGGAGGATCTCATCAATGTATACAAATACCTGAGCTGGGAGTGCTGAGAGGAGAAAGCCTGGCTCTTTTCAAGAGTGCCCAATAACAGTACAAGAAGCAGTGGCAGAAAATGGAATGCACAGGTTTCCTCTGAACATCAGAAATCTGTGCATGTTGACCTGACTTGTCCCTTTTCGGAGATATTCAGAATCCATCTGGACATGGTACTGGGCAGCCTGCTTTAAGTGTCTTTGCTTGAGCAGAGGTCGGACTAGATGACCTTCAGATGTTCCTTCAAACCTCAACCACTCTGTGATTTTCTGGTGCTATAGTTCGTCTTTATTCCTATTGACATTATATTCATAATATTCCTATTCCTATTCTATAGTCACAAGTGGTGGCCGAAGCTGTAAGATTCTTTTCACTTGGATCCAAAGAATTTTCAGAGGTTTCACAGCAACAGAGTTATAAAGCAAATCTGAAACAAAATTATTGCATTCTCCAGGAAATATCGCATTCAATATATTATATCATATGTAAATAGAAATATATGGCTAAAAAAAGCAATGTGAAGTATGACAAAAGGATCAAAAATCACTTGAGAAAGGAAAGAGAAATGATTATTCTTTAATCAAAAGTGAAACTACTGCATAATCACACAAAAACCAAAACCATAAGACAAATCAGTGAAGACACTACCTAATCCTTTCAGGAAATTAAATCTACACACAAAAAGCGTTTATTTTCCTGTATGCATTCAGCTCAGAAAAATAAATAAATGAGACATTCAAATAATATAAGAATTTGCATATTCATCAGTTGGATGGAAATTAAATTTTCTATGTGGACATGATAAGAGTTGCATTTCAGTAGCACTGATAAGTGAATGTCAAAGCATACATTTTTAGAAGACAATCTGGTTACTTTGGCAACTCTGGCATTATTAGTCACTTCTGATAAGTCGTCTTTCTTTCTTTCATTACCACCTGTGGCCTTTATCACTGTTTCCTAGTAACATCAAATTGTTTTGATAAAAAGTAATTAATATATTCAGTTGTAACAAGGCTATACATAAATATGATCACTCTTTATTGTTTATTCTCAAGGTAGCATAACACAATTTAATAGTAAGTTTTGTCTTCTTTTCTTTATTCTTAACTAAACTTGAGAAAATTATGTTGAATTACTGAAGCATCAGTATATCCCAACCCATTAAAATAATGCTATTAGGCTTTAAAATGCCAGATAGGATAGCTGCTGTTTGATTAACAAGAGAAATAATAGCTGTGAGTTAGAATAAAGTAAGAAATAATTATTGTGAGAGGTTTGAGAAAATTAAAACAATTCAGAGATGCAGAGATTATTTAAAGCCACCTCAGAATATGTCAGAGATTTCTGTAATTTCTTGATATTATTCAACCACATTTTAAAGTCCTAATAGGCCTAAGTAAGGAAAAATAGGAAGTTTTAAAAATTTTGTGCAGACAGCATTATTAGATTTTGTTTAAATGATTACTCATGTTAACAATTCAGAAAATACATGCTCATATGTGTGTATGTGCTATAGATTGTGTTTTTCATCATGTAAGATGCTTTTGTTGCTGCTGCACCTAATACGTCAAAGAACTCAGTAAGGAAACTGTACTGCTCTTCTCCAAGCTGAACTGTCCATGCTCTCTCAGCTTCTCTTTGTATAACAGATTTTCTATTCCCTCATTCATTTTCATACCCTTTGCTGGACTCTCTCCAGCATTTGCATGTTCTTCCTGGACACTCCACTGGACTCCAGGTGCAGCCTCACCAATAGCCTGAATATAGAGGAAAAATCACCTCGCTTGATTTGCTGTCAGCACTATTTCTAGGGCAGACCAGAAGTCCATTGGTTTTATTTACTGTAAGAAATATTTTCAACTTTTTTAAATTGGACACATAGGTCCTTGCCTGCAAAGCTTCTTTCCATCCTGTCATCTCCTAGACTGTACCAATACATGCATGCATTAATCTTTCCCACATGCAGGACTTTTTATCTACCTTTTTTGAATTTATTCTTAGTCCATTTCTGAAGTCTGTTGAGGTCCCTATGGATGGCAGCACTATACTCTCTGCTTTGTATAACCTGCAAATCTGCTGCTAGTGAGCACTGTCCCATCATCCAGTTTATCTGCTTAAGTGAAGATAAAATGTATTCACTGTTCTCATCTTATTCTACTCACTGGTCATTTCATTGTAGAATGATTTCTCCTTCATAAATCTGACTACATCCAGTCACCTTCTTTCCCTTAACACGTTTCGAAATGGCTCCTGGGATTATTTACTTCACCACCATTGAGGCTGAGCTTGTAGTTTCCTGGATTTTCCATCTTGCCATGCCTGAATATAGAAATGACATTTGCTTTCTTACAGGACTCAGAAACTTCACTGTCTAACCATGACCATAAATTTCAGTTGGTTTGCACTATTTTTTTTTTTTTATTATTTGTTTGGAAAATACATTTTCCCATGTTCTTGGTAGACAAACAAATCATCTTGCAGTGTAGGTATGAGGTAATTTTTTTACCATTTAAAATTTTTATTTCAGATTGATTATGACTACTAATCTACCAACATTATACTTAAAATATTTATTCAATTTTAATAATAATAATAATAATAATAATAATAATAATAATAATAAACCCTGCAATTAGATATTCCTCATACTGAAGTATTTCTGCGACTCGACTAGGAAGAATGTAAATTGTGAGTTTATGTGCAACTGTTACAAAGTATTTGCTGGAAACAAAAGCAATGCAACTCTATTTTATTTTATTTCATTTTTCTAAAAGAACTATTCCACTTATAATGTATAATTTTAGTCAAACTTTGTTCAAACTGGAAATAGGAAGTTATCAAATAATTCACAAATCAGTTTTGGCTATTGCCTTTGAGAAGAATATTAAGTCTTAATGACCAGAGAAAAGGGCAAAATTCATCAAATAAATTATTCATGAAAAATGATTGCCCATCTTTAAGTGACATTATGGAGAGTAATGGTCTACTTTTACATTATGACTATTCAGGCCAAACTTAATCCAGAAGTGCATTAATATTTGAATTTGATATTCTGAACTAATTGAGTCAGCATTAGGAAGTTTAATTGAAATAACAAGACCTTGATCTTGCTATCTTGTTTTTAGAAATATGCTCTTGTACTGCTTGTACTAGATTTTTCCCACTTTGAGTCACTAAAAGGACTGGGAGAACATGGGAACAAGTTTCATGCAACCATTAAATCAGAAATTATTGCATAATACTACACAAGTAAAAATCTTTGCTTCAAATATCAGTAAGATCAGCAAAGGTTCTTACTGCTTATCACAGTATTGAATTTGTGCCTGGAGATGTTGAGAATGATTCAATCATACACCAATCTGTTCAAAAAGATACTTCTGCTCAATCTTGAGATACAGGTGAACACTACAATTCATCTAATCTAATTTCTAAGTCACTTAAATTAGTAATTTTATCTAAGTTGTCAGCTAGAATGTATTTGTAGTTAAGGCAGTGAAGAATCACCAGAAGGCAGTTATATTATCTCCATTAATTACAGAGAGATGGCATTGGTAAATGTACATGCTTACATACATGAGAATCTGGTATAAGAAAAATGAGATGCGGGATCACAGTTCCCTAACTGCCTAGTAAAAGGTATTTGATGGAAAGTTTATATGAATGTCTGCCACTGATTTTTCAGTTTCATAAATGGTAAAAGACTTTTTCTTATGCCTCTGACTTTTTAAAAGATGTCTGTGATTACATTCTAGGGAAAAGCTTGTCCTCTTATGGACTAACCAAAACCAGAACGCATTTTAGCTTAATTCTTGATCCGTTTGCATCTCTTCCAGTTTTACATAATGTAGAAGATGAATATACTATTTGCTAAAACACTGCAGCTGTGTGGAATGAAAAAAAAAGAAACCCAAAAAACAAAAAACAACAACAAAAAAAACCCTATATTTGTGAATTTTCGTGTGTATTTCTACCAGAATCTTGATCTGAAAATCACATAGCTAAATCGAAATCCTAAATACAAATTATATGTACTATAACTGCACTCTCAAATGGTAGTTGAAATTAAAGGGCTGTAAGCATAGTGCAATTTTAGGGATATAATTATGGATCCAGACTTATAAATGGAAGCAGAAATGAAACCTGTCAAGCTTAAGCCAATCAATCTCAGTATTCAGAAGGCGTTCCAAAAGAAATTCCTTCCTCTTAGACTGAGAGATTTTTTTTGGGGGGGGAATCCAGCCTATTATTTATTTGTTTGTTTGTTTGTTTGTTTGTTTTTCAATAAATTCAAGTGCAATATTAATCAGGAAAATACATTACTTGAATAAATTAGTAACTGCAGTACATTCCTTTCAAAGGGATAGAGAGATATCACAGAGCTGAATGTTTATGTGTATGAAGGAGATGGTTATAAATATTTTGTAATTAAATTTTGTTCTCAGTAACCTGAGACCTCAATTTGGAATTATGTTAGTGTTAGTAACTCTTACATTTGGCCATTTAAAAATGATAATTTCTACAATTTCTACCGATGCTTCTGCAAGGATCTGATTTACTTACCTTGAATGTCTTTCTGCCTTCTTTAATGGAAATCTATTGAAATGACACAGTATATTAATGTGATTTAATGTCTGCCTCTACTGTACCTATTTTTCAACATGAAAAACAAGTTATTGGAAAGACTATTCATGCTTTTACTTTTTCTCTCTACAGCTAGAATATCTATTTTCAGTTAATAAATTTATCCAAGCAAGCTTGAGTGTTTTTCATTTTTGTTTAAAACTTGTTCAACTAAGTGAAAGTAGTTCAGATACAGTACTTCTCTGAAATCACTGAAGACTGTTGTAAAATCGATATTGCAAGAAAGCAACAGTATAGTTAATGTAGCAATATCACCTTCAGATTGGGAAGCTGTATTCGGGTGCCAGCAGAATGTTAGGAAACCTGAGCTATGACTACAAAAGTTTGCTTAGAAAGAATGAACACTACAGGAGGAATAAAAGATATTCAACTATATCCTTCTATGTGCCTGGGAGTTCATGCAGTGGAAAAGAGAACTCTGCTAGGATCAAGGAGTGATGACATGGACATCTTCAGTAAGATAGAGCTTAGAAATTCAAGAGCAAAGAAATTCTCTTTGCAAATAAATCAGATAAAGAATAGGAAAATAATTTTACTAATAGAATCACAGAGTCTCAGAATCCTTGGAGTTCGAGGAGACAACTTAAGGTCAACATGCCCAACTCCCCAGCAATGAACATGGACATCCACAGCTAGATCATGTTGCCAGAGCCTGATCCAGCCTGGTCTTGAATGTGTCCAGAACAGGACACCTACCACATCTCTGGACAACCTGTACCAGTGCCTCACCACCCTCACTGTAAAAGACTTTTTAAAAAATAACATAGCACTGCAGGAACACAAACTTCTGTCTTATCTATGGGAAAGGTAAAACTTTGATAAATCCATTTAGCTTTGCTGACTGAATGAACATGTGGTAGCTACTTCAAATTGAGGCCCAGTAGGAGAAAAAAAGTAAGAAAATTAGAAGAAAAAAATAAGTAAGCATATATTTATCACAATATGTGATATATACTTTTCCTACTTCCAGTTTAGACTCTGTTGTGGAGTATTCCTTTACATTATTTTTAAAAACTTTAGTTTGAAAAATATACTGTGTTCATTGAATCTATCTAGTGAATACACTAGATTACAGAACAAATTTAGTGGAAAGAGAGAATATGAAGGAGAATATAACTTTTCCTATTGATGTTGCTCTTCTCCCATTGCCATGCTTTGCCCTATTCTGCTGCTTCCTCATCTCACTTCTCAAAACTGTGCAGTTTGGGGCATCACAGTATAAGAACTATATGAAATTATTAAAGAGTGTCCAAAGGAAGGGTATGTGGATGGTGAAGGGTCAAGACACGTGTGGAACTTCTGAAGTCCTTTGATTTGTTCAGGCTGGAGAAGAGGAGGTAGAAAGGGGGCCTCATGGTGGCCTACAGCTTCCTCTCAATGGAAGCAGAGGGACAGACACAGATTTCTCTCCAGTGATAGCAACAGGACTCAAGAGAACAGCATGGGTTTGTGTCAGTGAAGAGTCAGGTTGGGGGTTAGAAAAAGGTTTTTCAGCAGAGGGTGGTGGTCATGAAACAGGTCTCTATATCAAAAATGTGTGGTTTGGTATCTCCCTCATTCTCAACACAGATAATTTAACATGATTTGGATTCATACTTTGCTGAACTAGCTGCAATATTTTCCATCCTATATATAACATGGTGGTAATACCTAATACCATGGTGCAGGTGCAGCAATAGCATTTATCCTGTGTTAAATCAGTAGGAGTTTTACCACTGAATTTAGCAAACAAAGCACAGGTGATTTTTAAAAAAATGTACCTGATATTCCAATACTAACTTTTTCATTTTCTGGAATTATTAGTCAGGAATCATTACAACATAATGATATAAAATTATATAAAAAATAAATGAGATAATTTCATTGACTGCCCTTCCTATGCATCTTTAGTAATCTTCACTCATGAATAAAACAACAAAAAAATCAAAATATTTCCTTGTGAGTAAGTGTGTTATCTTTCTTTCCTTTCAGAAAAAAATAATCATTTATAGCATTCACATTCAAACAGTGTTCAGATTGATGAAGTGTATGTAAAAGCAACAGGGTTGTTGGGTTCTTTTATAATTATTTGAAAGGAGAAAAGACATCACTCTACAAACAGTGACTTCTTAGTCATTCAGAGACAATCCATGAAATAAAGAATAACACAGTGGAGATATCAGTAAAATACTAGAATCAGCATTTCCTACTCTATTTATCTGGAAAAGGATGAGGCTTGTCTTGGGAACTAATGCTTCTTAACAGCGTTTGGGCAGAAAGCCAAAAGGAAAATGCATTTCAGAAAGACAAAGGACTGGTAGTCAGTAGGATAGCTTGAAGTTTAGACATTCACTTACTGTCCAATCCAGAATTGAGTTTATGTAAATAACATGAGCTAGTTATACAAAAATATTTTCATAAAAATACTGGAGGTTATATTCAGTTAGGCCTACGTGAGTTTTGCAAGATAAAAGCAGAGATATATATTATCCTAAATATGTATCTATTATTGAATGGTTCATGTGGAGTTCACAAAACCTAGTTTTTCAGTTTGTTACTGTTTTAGTAACTGCATTTTTTTTACTTGAATTTATTATAAAGGCAATCAATTCTAATAAACTACATATAAATATGGATTATTTTTTCTTCATCTATTTTCTTCTTCATTTATTTTTAACAGTAACCCAAGATAGCAAGTGCTTTCACAATAAGCAAAGAACATACTAGGGTTTTTGTTTTGTTTTGTTTTGTTTCCTTTCAAAAATAGTCATTTTTCAAATTCAAGCAAGTATGAAGAGCTGGAACAGAAATTTGTTTTCATGCTGATGAAAATCTTACCATGATAGCAGCAAGTGCTCTTATCAAATAGCAAAAGTAAGTGAAAAACACTAAGCTAAGTCATATAGTTGATACAGCAGAAGGAAGAGATGCTATCCAGAGTGATCTGGACAAGCTCAGAAAGTAAGCCCTGGTGTATCTAATAAGGTTCAACAAGGCTAAGTGTAAGATGTTGCAAATGGGTCACGGAAATCCCAGGTATGTATAGAGAGTGGAAGAAGACCTCCTTGAAAGCAGTCCTTTCAAGAAGGACTTGGGGATCCTGGTAGATGAAAAACTTAACATGAGTCAGCAGTGTGCATTTGCAGCCCTAAATGCCAACTGTATCCTGGGCTGCATAAAAAGGTATGTGACCAGAGGGCAAGGGAAGTGATTTTCCCTCTCTATCTGCCCTTGTGAAGTCCCATCTGAAGTACTGCATACAGGTTTGGGGCGCCCAAAACAAGAAAGATATGAAGATGCTGGAGAAGGTCAAAGATGGAATCAACTTTTTTATGGCTACAACATGAACTGTTCTTTGTTTGAGGAAAAGTATGAAAATGCTGTAAATCCATATCTTAAGTAAAGTTCTTAAGGGATGAATCTACTTATCGCTCCTCGTTTATATCATAGATATGCAATGACATTTCTAATGAGATCAGTTCTCCTACAGGTTCATCGTTTATTTTCCTCCAGAGTAAACCAGCAACAAAATAATTGATTATGAGTGGCTATATGAACATAGTTAAATCTTCTACTTATTTATCACCACTTCAGATGAACTGCACATGTCCTACCACTAGAACAATACTGAAAAAGAATGAGGTTTAAAGGTGTTTTTTTCCACCTTTCATCTAAGAGCAACATCAAAATGAGTAATGTGGCTAAATTTCCAGTGTCTCTTTGTTTTTAAGTTATTGCAAAGGATTTTCAGTAGGCATAGAAATAGCATGCAAAAATGCAGTTATATGTAAAAAGTAAACGTAGATTTCACAGTTTTTTCTGTGCACCATTAGAGGAAATAAAACAATGCAAAGTAACAGTCCATAAACACCTATTTCAAATAAAGCTCTAATTTTCTAAAATTCTCTATAAAATTTCAAATCAGTAGACTTTACTCCATAGGCCTACCAATGTATTAAAAATATGCAGTTGCTGATGCAGTACGAGTGCCTGTATGCTGATCTTCTAAACTATAGAATTATGCTGTCTATATCTGTCTTACATAAGATATTTAGCATTTCTTACGTGTGTCACATATGTTAAGCTATTCTACAGAAAACTGAATAGTTTCAGGAGTAGAGTCTGAAGGAGAAACAACCTTCAGCATTAAGTACCCTGGCTGGAATTCATCTCATAAATCTTCAGGCACTAAAGAGCTATTAAAGATTTTATTCCAAAGAAGAAATGTAGTTAATAGAAAGAGCTAGATAATGGGAACAAAATAGAAGTAGACATAAGTTGGATTCTATCCAAAGACAGTCACCTAGAATAGACTGCTGTTGTAGGTAACGACACTGACAACTAGTGACATTCATACAGCTAAATATAGGTGATATGTATCCAACCAGACCAGAATGAATAATTTAAGTTCCATAAAAATTTGGATCAGGTTTCCTCAGAAAGACAAACAGAGCTGAATTGGTTCTTATTTATTGGAGTAAACTTACCATCTGGTGAAATACTAGAAGACAAGAATGCCAGGCACAACAGCTCTTGCTCTTCTGAATTGTTTCTGTGCCATGTAATGCCCTAATGGGAAGATAAGTGGTGAAATCTCACTTTGGGAGACCAGCAATAGAAATATGCAAGAAATATGCTTGTTTGCAGTATGCCTCCATAGTCTAAATGTTCTCAAATACTGAGACTTTGGAGCTGAAATTACACATATAATACTTTAGGTACCCAAGGAAGTCATGTACTACCAGTGTTCAGCAACAGTAGTGCATGGGCTTTGAGGAGCTTAACTTTTGGATTAGGCATCAAAAAATGCAAATGAATGTTTATGTCTCTTTTGGGAATTTAGTACGAATGTATTAATTCTGTTCTATCTCTTTCCTAAGTCAAATGAGAATATAAAATCTTCCTTTTTCTTATTAATTCTGAATTACCTCGGGAGGATACTTGTCAGACCTTGTTGCTTTCCCAAAAGATGATAATAAGAAGTTATGTGCTTTAGTGTCAAGGGAAAAATAAAAATAATTTTTTTAAAAATTTATTTATTTGTTTAAAGGAAGTATGTACAGAGACTATTATTGTATTTAAATGGATCCTTGGGAAAAAAAAGAAAAAAAGAAAAAAAGAAAAAAAAAAAAAACGAAAAAAAAAGAGAAACCACCAGGAAAAGTTCTTTGCTTTTTCAATACAGTTAACAACTGTATTTTAGTCATTGCTATTGTGCTTCATGACTTCATATTCCACATACTTCCTCATACTTTATGTAATTACCTTGATCATCTGGGTTATATATCTCCATGCATGGTACTGGAAGACCAGGAATCTAATTTTGTATGTTATTAGTCATCTGAAAACTGGAATATACCAGCCTAATGCTTAACATTACATCTGTTTTTTTTATAGTTCTCAGTCATAGCTTTGGAGAAGGAAAGCTGGAAAATGATATTACAGATACTCTATCCTCAAACTTACAAAATTTTATAACAGCTTCATTAATGATCCATATCTTTTTCTTTTCACTTAAAATTGTTTCATACCGAGTGTTCAGAAAGCTAGGAATTTTCCAGCTGATTCTGTTCTCTGACAGGTTTCTTTTTGTATCTGTTGCCTTGCCTCCTGTGACTATTTTCCTTGGCTACATTTTCTTTAGTTCAGTCTCTAGTAGCCAATAATAATAACAATAAAGTATATATGGGAGGGCGGATGATAAAGAACAAAATAGCATACAGAAAACTAATATCTAGTGGAACAGTTCAGATGTCAATATTTGATGCCATTATCTTCTCACTCAGATCATTAAACAGCTGATGATACTGAAATGAAGCAGAGAACTGCTTTGGCAGTATTTTCTGTGTAACTGTTATGCTTTTCATCCTAGACTAACTGTTTCTAGAAACATTAGCTTACTTGCCCCAAGGAAAACTTCCCTTACAATTTCAAATGGATGCTGAATTAAATACCCAATCATTTTCAAACTTTCTGGATATTTATGGGCTAAGTAGCTCTCCTCAAAACTTTACAAGTTTATAAGTTCACAGGCAGACATTTTTTATTTTTTTTTTTAGTTTTCTTCTACATAAGCATTCTATTTGTCTTTCTCACTTTCAGTGAATAAGATTAATTCCCTCAAATTTTGCTCATCTCTTTCTTTGTCTCCTAAGACACTACAGAAAATATCAGCTGCTTTGTATCAAGGAAGTCTTTAATCTGAATGCAAGACACCGGTAATGCACTAAACATTCTAAGATGATAGTTACAGCATTCTGCTGTGCCAAACTGATGCTACCAGCAAGGGGAAACAAAGTAGTAGACAAAACTGCCAGATGAAAATTTGAGTGAATAAAAAAAAGTATTTTAAAAAATGTAAATAAGCAACTAATATTTTAAAAATACATTTTTTTTTCTTTTTTTTCTTCTTCTTTTTACAACAGTTGAGCTGAAGAGATAAAGATCAAAAGAATAATTTTTAAAAAATTTCTAGAAGAAACTAAGATTTATGATCTCCATTTCAGTTTTGACTAAATCCTACACTTACCCACTGCAGAGAAAATATTTTACTAACAATGAATATTTCAAATTTTCACAGAAAATCTATTCTATTATTTAATTAGCTTTACTGTTAAAGAATACTCATATTTCTTAAACAAATTTTCCTGGCTGGAATTCAATGCTGCTTTTTTTCATATTTTATATATTCTAGGCATGGAGAGTGGCGTATTTCCTTTCTCTTTACAACAGCTTCTTAATATTTGAGACTTCAGTCATTTTTCTTCTATGAACAATAAATCTGTCTGTTTCTGTAGATTACGATTATTAGACATCTGGTTATTGTCCCCTGTAGAATCTCTGTAATTGACACATTTTTCTTTAAAAATGCAAGGTGCAAAAATAGCCTCAGTAGACTATGGAGGCCTTGCCAACCCCAAACAATTATTTTAAATAGCTCAGAAAACATATTTCTCTATATACACATCACTATAATAGCCTTTCTCCAGTATGTGACACTGACAGTTTAGAATGTGACTTTCCCCTTCACAACTGCTGCCATATTAGTTGTTTCCATCTAGTTTTTTGTGTTTCTTTTTTTATTATTATTATTGCATCTAAATGAAGAATATAGTTGTTTGTTTGTTTTTTTCTTTTCTAAATTGAACTCCATACTGTTTCTTTCTGACAACATTTTTTATTCAAAACCATTTTTTATTTTGTTGGCCATAAGTTCTATAGATACGTTGTCTGCTTTGTCATACAAATTGTCAAGGAAGCATGAACAGCACTGTTGTATTACTGGGTCTACATCTCTAGATCATCATACATCCTTCCAGACTTATAATGAACTATTGATAACTACTTCCTGAGTACAGTTCTTAAACCAATTTTGCATGTGTCTTAGAATAGTTTTGTCTGTAATGTCACTTCCTCATGAAAATATCTTTCAAGGGAATGTCAAAAGAATTTTTTAAGTTTAAGAAATTAAGAAATTCTTAATTTCTTTCCAAATTTTTTCAGGAACTGAAAATAAGCTAAGTAGTTTATAATTCCTTGTATCTTCCTTCTCCCACCTGCAGGAGATAACGTTTGTGTTTGACCTTTTCAAATCCTCTGAAATGTCAGCATCCTCTCCAAACTCTGAAAGATAGCCACTAATGTTTCTGACATTGTTGCAGCCAGTGCTTCTTGTACTACAAGCCAAATTTCTGGAGACTGACTTGATTTGACAACACCTAATTAAGCCAAATATTCCCTTCTCTCTTCTTTCTCTATTCTTATCTGATTTCTTGCCTGTGTTAGCCTCTTGGATAGAGACTTGTTTGTAGCTCCTAATATGAAGTGTTGTTGTTTGGTTTGGTTGTTTTTATTTTTTTTACTGAATTTCCACCACAGACTTAACGCATTTCTAAACTGTCAATAGAAATAGGAGTCAGGCTGTGATTCAGACACCTCATTTAAGGCGCTCAGTGGCATGCTTAAATGGAAATGCTTCCGATTTATGTCTAGAACATCTTTGCATCACAAAGACAGAATGGTGGGGCCAGTTCACATATTTGGTACAATTTTCAATTGCCCTACACCGTCCTGTTTGTTTGTTTGTTTGTTTGTTTTCACATCAAATTCAGAATTTTGAATACTCATGCTGATATCCCAGGCAAACTGGAACGTTTTAGGATCTTGACAGCTGTTTAGGCAACCGATTCCCTCTCACCTTTTCACAGACTCTCATGTACTATTTAAGTAGACAGATATTTATAAAAGATGGACACCTATAAAGTTGTCTCATTTAGATCACATCCCTGATTTCAGAATAATAACATTATTACTGGTTTGAAATATTCCTGCTTCTTGTGAAAAGTATTCACTTTTCCTTTCCTTCAGAAACTGTTCCTTATTCTTAGATATCTGATTACATTCCTTTATTCTTTTGTACTATGGAAGCTAAATTTGAAAACCACTCTTACAGTATTTTATAACAGTTAATCTTCTTGTCACATTTTTTGTATACAAAAATCATAATCCTCGATTCGTGACACCAAAAGTAGTTGCTGTTGAAATAATTGCAGTGTTATCCAGCCTGATCAAGAGTTCAAACAGAGAAGAAACTAGAGAAACAAACAAATTCTTAGAAATAAAAAAGTACTTTAATGTTAATTTATTTGGTAATGAATGCAGTTTTAAAGCAGAATTGTTTCTAAATACATCTTTTTCAAGTTATACAGAATGTATGACTGTTAAGTTCAGCCAGCATCTTTTTTTTTCCTCCTCATATTTCTATATAATTAATTTTAACAAGAGATAAAGAAAGAAACAAAATAGGGAATATAAATGATACAGTGAACAAAATTATTTCTAATGCATATTTTGAAATGGCAAAAAGTATTCTGTGACATATGGTCACTGCTGGCATGCATTATTCCTATTTTTATTCCTGCAGAATATTGAATCCAGAAGTATTCTACAAAGATCTCTTTTCTGGTTAGAGGTTTTGTTTGTTTGTTCGTTTTTGCAAAATCATAATATTTTCACTCATGGCAAATTTGAAAGAAAAAAAGAATGAAAAAGAAAGAAGAAACAGCAAAGTAGAAATAATTGACTTGAATAGCAAACTGCAATGGATAAAAAACATTTCTTAGATAGGATCCCAGAAGAGCTGCTTACTTTAAGGTAAAAAGAGTAATGTTGCCCATTTATCATCATGTGTAAATAATATTGGCATATCTGTCTCTTGTATGCTGAGAGAGCCAGTGAACATCCAGTCACAGATGTTTACACTAAAACACTTTGACAGCTTGCAGACGTTTTAACCCAGAGACAAGTATCTCTGTGTGACCACTAATGATCTAATGTATCAAAACCAGGGACTGAGATGAAACAGTAAGAGGAGGAGACAAAGCTACTAAATTAAATACAACTAGTGGATACATGAAAGCATTCCTGATGGGTTCTGTAGTAGGTGTACATCCTAGCTATGCAGGTAGAGGTCCAGACTCCTAAGTGCATATGATTTATTTGCACTTGAAAAGTAAATCATGTTGATGTTCTGTGCATTACTTTGACTAAATGAGTCAAAAGGAGCTAAAGTCTGAAATTTTGCTTTATTGGATGTGCTTAGCAAACAAACCATGTAGAGTTAAAGCTGACAGTAACAATCTTCAACACTTAGCTGCACTGTGTGATTATATGTAATTAATTTGTCTTGTGTCATAGGTGGAATACAGCTTTAAATATACATCTTCTCACTCTAAAACAATTTTATATTGGTTATTTGAGAAAGAACTATATTAAGCATTCCACTGAACAGTGAAAGAAGTGTTTCATACACAGAGGAATTTGCATTGAAGTCAGATTAACTTGTTCCCATTTCTTTATTCATTTCAATTTTGAGTGTCGTTGTTCCTCTGTGCTGCTGTTACTCTCTCCCACTTCTGCGTCTTTAACCTTCCCATTGCAGGAGATGTTTTGCAGACATGCACAACGTACAAATCCTAGGGATCCAAGAATGCAAAGAACTAGCAAACTGTGAAAGAAGGCAAAAGAGGCAGAATCTAAACAGTGTAGAAGAAAAAGGGCTGTTATGAACCATCTGTTTAATCTGCATAAATTCAGATTCTGGACAAGATATTAAATACAAGCTTTCTGAAATTTAGGGACTCTTAAACCACCAAGCCAGTTCTAGGCTCTATTTCTATAACTTACCTTTCATGAAGATTGTGTAGTATCATCTAATTACTGTAACTGTGCACCCTTAATGCCCAAACAGGTTTAAAATATCTCTTCAAGTATAATTCGGGGGGACCTACAGGAAATCTGGGAAGGGATTTTTTGTAAAGGAGCTAGCAACAGGATGAAGGGAAATGATTTTAAACTGAAAGAGGATGGATTTAGTCTAGATATCTGGAAGAAATTCTTTACTGTGAGGTTGCCCAGAGAGGCAGTGGATGCTCCCACCCTGGGGGTGTTCAGGGTCAGGCTGGATGGGGCTTTGAGCAACCTCGTCTGGAGGAAGGTGTCCCTGCTTACAGCAGGGGGACTGGAACTAGGTGATCTTAAAGGTCCCTTCCAACCCAAACAATTCTGTGATGATTCTATGATTCTATGATTTATTGAAGATAAACTTCAGCATTCCTACCAACTGAAATAAGGAAAGAAAAAAATCTAGTTGTGATGAAGTAGCAGTGACCATCTCCCCTCTTCATACTTTGTAGCAGAGGCAGGAAAGCCTGATACTGTGGAAAAAGACCCAATTTATAACAGATTTCTTTCACGAAATCTTTGTGCAATTGAGTAAGGAAGTTAGAGCGTGAAATAAATTTCATACTATTCACTGCATTTTCACTCAGTAGATATAATGATGCCATGCATACAAATTACCACACTTTTATTAGGAACATATTCTGATCACAGAACATTTATAAGAAATTAATAAAACAAACTCATTTTAATCAGAAAATTGTAAAAACCTGAGACCATTGTAGATCTCTGATTTCTCATTTCCTGGTATGACATGAAATTGTTAACTCAAACTTTGACACATTAAATAACACTGCAAATTGAACCAGTATGGATTAAATAATATATTTTTTTAAAAAATTCTATTCAAAACTGTATTTCAACCTTAAAAAATGCTTGGTTGTGGCAGCCAGCTTGTTCACATACCCTCTAATTGTTCTCTTGGGATCTTGTAAGGATAGCTTCAATTTGTAATTGCTGACCCAGACAATCATCAGTGACTTTTAAATTTGTGACTTCTAGCACTGCCGAGAGAAAATTTATCATTAACTTTATTATCACTATTTTCATTCTGAACCTTCTGTAGCTTCTTTTTTTTTTCCTTTTTTTTCTTTTTTTCTTTTTTTTTCATTTTATCAAAATAAACTGAAAGAAATAGAACAGCTCATAATTGTTACTTGATGACGAACTGTAGGTTATGACTTGGTTTGCTGGTAGTGCAGCACAGATCTGTAGAGTGAAATACCAGGTGCTGAAGATCTGATGTCTGCAATGTCTACATTACATGCATTTCAACGTGCTTATTTCACTTTTCCTGCAGCGGTTCTGTGGAATGCATTTCTCTTAGATGCTGGAATGTCTTAGATATAGTCCTGTAGTGTATCTTTTTATTTGCTGCAGTTTAATTAGAAAGCAAAGCAGTTCACACCTGCTGTTTGAGATATGACATGAACCTAAGCACTACAGGTGCAGGCACTGGCAGAATGACTTCAAAATCTCACTCCTGATCCTAACCAAAATGCTAATGTAGTACACCCAAGGATTAAACACATATAGGATCACTATGCAATAAATGTACCTGGGAAGAAATGTTCATTTTTTGCAGAGAAAATGTCAAATGGTTCTTTATCAAACAGCAGCAGATCCAGAATAGCTAGCCTGTGTTCAAGGTATTTTTCAACCACGCATAAGGATACTCAGTATTACTGAGAAACTTCCTGAACTCACTATTGGTGGATATTTGCTAGGTATGACCAGAAATCCTTCCTGCAAGGCGCAGTTATTAAGCAAACCTAAGTTATCTAAGCAAAAGCTAGAGAATTCTGAATCTCAAAATTCTACTGAATCTGATTTCAGCTGGAAAGAGAAAATGACTTTGTGTTGTGCTTGACAAGAAAAAAAAAAAAAAAAAAACAAAAAGAATGTTAGCCTGTTAGGTACTGAGCAATTTTAGATCACTATCTGGAGTGTATCTCTCAGTTTATTTTCATTTTAAAGGAATCTGTTTCAAGCACATGGAATCTGCTCTAATGTGAATCAAAGTGGATGTATGCTTCAAGTATTCTCCAAATTGAAACAGTGCTAGTGTGGATTCATGTTGCTAGCACAAGACTCCTAGTCTTCTCTTCAATATTCATCTTCACTTTTCCTCAATAGTCTCTTTTACTATCTGAAGACTCCTAGTTTATTTGACTCCTGAAATATGAAACTCCTGAATATGAAAGCCTTGTATATACTTTATCATCCACTTTGCTGCCTTGAATTTGCCATCTCACTGGGAATTGGACTTCAAAGTTCAAATCCTTAACTACTCTCTGACTGTGTTACAGCTGCACTAAAAAAAGAAATTTCTCTACCCAATTGCAGGACCCCTGGGTCAGACCCTGGAACTCATAATGGTCTTGTTCTCTAGGTTGACACAGTCACTGTGGAGGAGAAAGAAAAACAAATTCTTTCAAATGCAGGGACAAAGTATAGGAGAATTGGAATGAGATGCTCAGGATGCTGGCAATATACAGGAATAAAAATAAAGCAACTACAAAAAAGTAAGGTGAAATTGGAGCAAAGGTAAAGAAAAAGGGAAAAGGAAAACTTAATAATGTTTCCTTCAGAAATCAGAAGATAATTCATCATTCCTCTAACTATCAAATAAACTGGAAAACATTCTTCCTGAACAGCCAGTATTTTTAGGTTGTGCCTATTTTCACACTTTGCTTTGGGATGGAGGTGAAGTCCTGAACAGAGCCCCTACATCATTCTCACCCACTGCACATCAGATAAATGAGTTACAGAGCTTTTTGCATTTACAGAACAGCAACAAAACAAAAAACAAAAATAGAAAAAAGCTCAAATAAAATAAATAAATGAAGATCTCCACTCCAAGTGAAATACAAAAAAACTCTAATGTTTTTGTTAGAGATGAGAGTTAAGGGTCATAACTAATGAATGGCTCTTTGGATCAGTTCTTACGTGCCTGTTGGGAGCATTCATTTCAGGGGACTACATTAAATCTGAGACAAACTCCCTTACATATATATCATTGCAGGAGCCTCAGCACCATCTGCTTTGATCTGCTGATCCTCTTCTATTGATCCAAATTACTTGCTAGCATATACATAGACTTAGAAACTAACTGGTAATTAGCTTGAACATCCAATGCATCTAACATTTAGAGCAGGGCTCATTATGATTTCACAAAGGACTTGTGACATTTATTTTGCTTTGTTTTTACGCAGCAAAAAAGTGACTTTTAGAAGAGTGGTAGACCCCTGCAAACAGAGTCTGGAAAGCCACAAACTCAAATGTTAGGAAATGTCAGCATTAAGGTTGCAGAGGTGCCCAGCAGTTACAACTGCAAGTCAAGTCAATTAGACCAGAGTTTTGGAAGTCTGACAGGACTTAATACTATTATAACTGATGTTCTGTGTGGCTTTTAAAATAATAGTGTAAAATTTGGATATCTTTCCTTTTTCTTTAACAAAGTGCTCGCTGCTGTTAGCTCATTAATGTTTTTGGCCAGACACTGCTGTCAGGGATGTGTATCTATATGTTGTGACACAGACATACATGTAGAATTCCATGAGCTATATCATTTTAGTCCCTGCTAATCTCTACCAAGTTGCTGTCAGATCACTTCTAAATTACATCCAGTCTATCACAGGATTGAGACTAGTTCTAAGCAAAAACTAAGTTGTACCAGCCCTTTTACTGTTATGTTTGCTTCTCAAAATGAAGAGCTACAGTAACAAAGGGACTGTGATTCTTCTGCATCACCATTTTGGAGTTACGGAGCCTGCAACACAGACCTCCAGCACTTCCTATGCCAAACATGTAATCTCTTTCAGGAAAAATGCACATTTTACTCCCAAAATCTTTCTGTTGCCTCCTTGATTAAAAACGTGACCTTATTTTGATGTAAATATGTCTGATTTCATATTCTAGCTGAGATAGGAAAGAAGAAAATGACTAACATCTGATATCCTCAGATTACTTTCTTATGTCCTCATATGTTTTTCACCAGTAACATTAGTTGAACTGGCAGAACATCTTACCAGTTTTCAGTATGTGTTTTCAGGCATGAAGATAATAATATAGAATTCTTCTTAATGTTGCCTAGCAATAAGATTAAACATGGTTAAATGAGTCAATGTGTTGGCTTGCAGTTCTCCTGTTCTCTATAATTCGCTGTTCGCATTTCAGTTCCTGTAGCTGACAGTGCCATAGTGGACACAAATTGAAAATATGAACATGCAAAATTAACTAAGTACTTATTTGACTCTAATGCTTTCTAGGTAGTAAAATACTATGTAAGTTAGGCTATGAAGGGTCTTTCAATCAAATTTAAAATGTTCACAGAAAGATAACATGCTTTTTTCCATGGCACTTCTAAAAAGATTTTTTTAATGAACAGAGTTAGTTAAAAATCATGTCAAGCATCACAATAAATATTCTTTTCCAGTTTGTGTATTATTGAAACAGAAATATAAATCAAATTATTCTGAATACCTTTGAAAGACAAGGAAAATACATCTGAATACTTTTTGTTTGAGACGAACAATGTTTTCAAATAGTAACTGAATGTCTGCTATGCCATTTTAATTTGTTTTAGTAAATTGACTCCTTTGCTGTTTGTTTCTGTTTTGCATAATTCTTACTTCTGCTCAAAGCACTTTGTTCTGAGGAGGAGGTTTTGGAGATGGTATA
This sequence comes from Lagopus leucura, assembly GCF_019238085.1. Lineage (NCBI taxonomy): Eukaryota > Metazoa > Chordata > Aves > Galliformes > Phasianidae > Lagopus > Lagopus leucura. The sequence continues at coordinate 33,517,834 of NW_024962262.1, forward strand.
TGCACAAAAAAAATTTTAATGACACAGAAACTGAATTTCTTTCATAAGAAGATAATTTAAATATAAAGTTCTAGTAAATGTCCTGGTGGTAAAATACTTCATTTCTTAGAAACATATGATGTCAAAAAAAAAAAAAAAAAAAAAAAAAACAAAAAAAACCCAACGTGTGAACAATTTCAGAAAACCATTTGAAAGGAAACCAAATTCACAGAAAAAATGTGTGCAACATTCATTTTTATACAAATACATGAGCCTGGCATTAATTTGAAATATTAGAAAAATACACACAAACACCATGTCTGAGTGTCAAGAACTGCATAAATATTACTGAAAACCCTCTTTTTTGTCATTGTTGTTGCAGAAGTGTTCTATAATATGAAATAGTCACTTAAGTCTGCTTTATTATTGTACATGATTTTCTTCACATTTTCCTGTCATTTATATTTCATACAAATCCCAAGACATGCCCAATCCAGTTTCATCAGTAATGCCAGTCCTAAAGCCCAGCCACTCTTCTGTCTTTTTTTTTTTAATTTCTTTGCGAGCCTCTGCAATATCTTGAATATGCTCCCAATGAAACACAGCAACTCAGCCATCTGCCTATGCTAACACAACAGGAAATCCTCTTTTGTCATCTTGTTATTTGAAGGAAATCTCCTACAGAATTACACAAACAAACTTCCTTGTTTCTGCAGAAAGTGAACTGAAAAGGAACAAAATATCCCAAAATTTTATATACTGAATGTTTTCCAAGCTGATCCATTCTTGATCCAAAGATGTCACATCTTCCTGTCACCAGAGTCTATTTGAATTGCACTATATAATTGCCTGGAACTACTATATCAGAGCCGGGAACTACTGTTAAGACTCAGGGAGAAAAAGAGAGTCTATGTCCTCTGGAAGGAGGGACAGGCTACTTGGGGAGGTTACAAAGAAGTAGCTAAGGTATGCAGGGAGGAAGTTAGGAAGGCAAAAGCCCAACTTGAACTCAGGTTGGCCACTGCAGTAAAGGACAATAAAAAAATCCTTTTATAAATATATCAACGGCAAAAGAAGAACCAAAGATAATTCTCATCCTATACTTGATGCAGCAGGAAATGTGGTCACTGAGGACAAGGAGAGGGCTGAGGTCCTCAATGCCTTCTTTACATCTGCCTTTAACAGCCAGATCAGTTATCCTCTGGGTTTTTTATGCCCCGATCTGGAAGTCTGGGACACTGCTCAGAATATGCCCCCAGCAATTCCAATGGAGACAGTCAGAGAGCTCCTCCTCCATCTGGACTGTCACAAGTCCATGGGACCGGATGGGCTGCACCCTCGGGTTCTGAGGGAGCTGGTGGGGGTAATTGCCGAGCCCCTCTTGGCCATCTATCAACACTCCTGGTCAACTGGTGAGGTCCCAGAGGATTGGAGACTTGCTGATGTGACTCTCATCTTCAAGAAGGGCTGTAAGGAGGATCCAGGGAACTATAGGCCTGTTAGCTTGACCTCAGTACCAGGAAAGTTATGGAGCAAATCATCTTGGATAAGATTGCACAGCATGTGTGTAGTGTCCAGGGGATCAGGCCCAGCCAGCACAGGTTCATGAAAGGCAGATCGTGCTTGACCAACCTCATCTCCTTCTATGACTGGGTGACCAGTCTGGTAGATGAGGAAAGGGCTGTTGATATAGTCTACCTAGACCTCATTAAAGCCTTTGACATGGTTTCTCACAGGCTTCTTCAGGGGAAACTGGCTGCCCGTGGCCTGGACAGGTACACACTTCTTTGGAGATAGAATTGGCTAGAGGACCATGCCCAATGGGTAGTGGTGAATGGAGTTAAGTCCAGCTGGCAATGCGTTACAAGTGGTGTCCCCCAGGGCTTGGTACTGGGGCCCATCTTGTTTAATATCTTGACTGATGACCTAGATGAGGGGATTGAGTGCACCCTCAGCAAGTTTGCAGATGACACCAAGCTGGGAGGTGGTGTCGATCTGCCTGAGGGTAGGGAGGCCCTTCAGAGGGATCTAGATAAGCTGGATGGCTTGGCTAAGGTTGAATGGGATGAGGTTCAACAAGGCCAAGTGCTGGGTCCTGCACTTTGGGCACAACAACCCCATGCAGCGTTATAGGCCTGGGGATGCGTGTCTGGATGATTGTGAAGAAGAGAGGGACCTGGGGGTGTTGGTTGATGCTCGGCTGAACATGAGCCGACAGTGTGCCCAGGTGGCCAAGAGGGCCAACGGCATCCTGGCCTGCATTAGAAATAGTGTGGCCAGCAGGAGCAGGGAGGTGATCATCCCCCTCTACTCAGCACTGGTGAGGCCGCACCTCGAGTACTGTGTTCAGTTTTGGGCCCCTCACTACAGGAAAGACGTTGAGGTCCTGGAGTGTGTCCAGAGAAGGGCAGTGGAACTGGTGAGGGTTCTGGAGCACAAGTCTTATGAGGAGTGGCTGAGGGAGCTGGATTGTTCAGTCTGGAGAAGAGGAGGCTCAGGGGAGACCTCATTGCACGTTACAACTTCCTGAAGGGAGGTTGTGATGAAGAGGGATTTTGCCTCTTCCCCCAGGCAATGAGCAGGACAAGGGGAAATGGCCACTAGTTGTATCAGAGGAGGTTTAGACTGGACATAAGGAAGAACTTTTTCTCTCAGAGAGGTCAGGCACTGGAATGGCTGCCCAGGGAGGCGGTGGAGTTGCCGTCCCTGGCAGTGTTCAAGAGGCACCTGGATGACGTTCTGTGTGATATGGTTTACTGCTTGTGGTGGCAATGGTGATGAGGAGACAGTTGGACTAGATGATCTTACAGGTCGTTTCCAACCTTGTAATTTTATGATTCCATGATTCTGCGTTGTTGCGTTGCAAGCAGGAGCAGAGAGGTGATTGTTCCCCTATATTCAGCACTAGTGAGGCCGCACCTCGAGTACTGTGTCCAGTTTTGGGCCCCTCACTGCAAGAAAGATATTGAGGCCCTGGAACGTGTTCAAAGGAGGGCAACAAACCTGGTGAGGGGTCTGGAACACAGGCCATATGAGGAGAGGCTGAAGGAGCTGGGAATGTTCAGCCTGGAGAAGAGGAAGCTCAGGGGAGACCTCATTGCTCTCTATAACTTCCTGAAGGGAGGTTGTAGTGAGCTGGGGGTCGGCCTCTTCTCTCGTGTCATTAGTGATAGGACCAGAGGGAATGGCTTCAAGCTACGGCAGGGGAGATTCAGGCTGGACATGAGGAAGTATTACTTTTCAGAAAGGGTGGTCAGGCACTGGAATGGACTGCCCAGGGAGGTGGTGGAGTCACTGAGCCTGGGGGTGTTCAAGGAAAGGCTGGATGTTGTGTTGAGGGACATGGTTTAGTGGGAGCTACTGGGAATAGGTGAACGGTTGGACTGGATGATCTTGAAGGTCTTTTCCAACCTTGGTGATTCTATGATTCTATGATTCTGTGTTTGTGAGTGTTTTATGTGAAAATACTTACTACGGTATAGAGTAACTCACCTCAGGAAGCCTTTAGGCAGTGCACAGACCCCTTCCTTAGTGGACATGTTCACTTGCCAAAAATGGCAAGAAGAAGATCAGTATTTGCTATTGCAGTCAGTAAATGTATGAGTAACAGAGTGACAAGATGACTAGGTTTTTTTCTGACTTAGAAAATTATGTCCTGACAGGTACTTGTGCAAAAACTGGCTTTGATGCTTATTCTTGTAACACAAAATATCTACTTGTAATAGTCTATCAGTTTAGACTGATAGCTGAGTTATCTTGAGAGCTGGAGTATATCAAAGGACAGTTCAGTGAGACAGTGGTCTGAATTCATTTAAACCAAAATGAAAAGTCTATACTATTATGAAGAAATTATCTAAAGTGTGAAAAATAACAACAATAATAAATCAAATAGTTCTTCAGCATTAGTGCTATGTAAGTCTTAGAGTAAACACTGAAACTAAGAATTTTCAACAAGCACTGTAGTGAAAAATGAGATTTTTTTTTAAATTTCATGAGTTTTTCAACAATATTTTTTTTTTATTTCTTGCATTTTATATATTTAGATATAAAAGAAAGCTAGACATTAACTGCAAGTAATCAGATGAGTAGACTTCTCAATTACAAGATAATTATAAAGTTACTGTGCAGTACATTTGCATATTCATCCTCATATGTTATATGCATATCCTCACCTATTATGTACATAAGAAAAATATTTTTGAGGTTCCATACACCAATAAGTTCAAAAGATAAAGAATAATTAGTCTACATTACAATTTTATTGCCTTAGAATTAGAAAATTTTCTTACAAAATCTGTAGATGAACCTAGGTGGATGAGTTTTATTCTGATTTTCTTTAGTTTCTGTAAGCAGAAAGAAATTCAACACCTCTTATGTTTTTGTTTCATAATCTTTTTAAAACTTTCTACTTCAATACAATAATTTTAAAAGTCTTTTTCAGGAGGATCAGGTTTACAGAAAAACATGAAGCATTGCCAGCATTCAAAATCATGAAATTACTTACTATTATTATACTTATTTCTTCAGAAAGCAACTTGCACTGGAAAACGGAATCACAGAATGGCCAGGGTTGGAAGGGACTTCAAGGATCATGAATCTCTAACCCCCCTGCCACATGCAGGGCCACCAACCTCCACATTTAATACTAGACCAGGCTGCCCAGGGCCCCATCCAACCTGGCCTTGAACACCTCCAGGGATGGAGCATCCACAACCTCTTTGGACAGCCTGTGCCAGCACCTCACCACTCTCTCTGTAAAGAGCTTAAAACCACTTTCCCTTGTCCTGCTGTTATCTACCTTTTCAAAGAGTTGATTCCCCCTTTCAGGTTGAAAACCACCTGAACTGCACGATAATGGCGTGAAAAAATCATAGAATCATATAATGGCTTGGTTTGGAAGGAACCCCAAGGATCATGAAGTTCCAACTCCTATGCCACAGGCAGGGACACCAACCTTCAGATCTGATACTAGACCAGGCTGCTCAGGGCCCCATCTGACCTGGTCTTGAATACTTCCAAGGATAATCTGGTAGTTTACTTAAGATTTGGATGTGTAGGAATGCAATACAATGCATTTCTCAGAGTATTTGCAACAAATAATGCAACTTAAAAGAGCATCTCCAAAGCAGCCCACCAGCAGATGTGCTTGCTGACTTCATTGGCAGGCATGCTTAAAATCCCTGCAGTTTAATCCGTCTTGTTTTGTTTCCAGTTACTCGTAGATTACACATCATGCTCATGAATGACAAGAATTTAGTGCAATTTATTGGTGTTGATGAATGTTTCCTATGGTTAATACTTTGCTACACAGCCTCCTTTACATATCTATTTTGGTGATTCAAGCAATATTTTTAATTAAATTTTGGGAATAAAATTGTGATTTGATTTGAATTCTCCACTTTATAATACATTTGAGATTGGAAACATGCAGAGCTGTAACTTTGTTCTAAATGTGGGAGCAGTGGGAAGTTGAAAGTGTTATGATAATCACCGTCTCAAAAATCTAAGATCTAAGTAATAACTAAAAAGAATTTCTCAAGATGCAATCTCTTAAATCCCTGAAATCCTTATGAGGCACTCAGAATTTAGATTTATTCTATAGTTCAAAGATTCATAAAGTTTGAATATCAATACCTCAGTGTCTGTCAAATTCCCCAAATTGCAAGGTTCTTCTATTTCTAAATATATGTGATAAATAAATATATTTTGTAAGTAAATATTTATGTTTTACAATAAATTAAAAAAAGGAACCTGGCTTTCATTAAATTTTTAAAAGTTTAGAGCAAGTTCTCTTTGAACACCAGGCCATGATATGTATGTTGCTTGGAACTCAGATTGAAAACTAAGGTAGAACAGAACAATAAATCAAGTTGAAATCTACCCAATTTGTGTCAGTGAAGAACATACACATCAATGGTAGTGATAAATCTATGTAAAAATGCATTTAATCCTGCCCACACATTTCTTGTGCTTCTGTTTGACCTCTCCAATCCACAAGAGATGTGTGTTTTAAGAAACAGCACTGAGAACAGCAAATCCAAACAGACTTCATGGATATCTAAAGTGCAGAGGTCAGAGTTAAAGACTTTCAGCAAAAATTCTGTTCTCCTGTTCCTGAAGAAATGCTGAAAGTAAAAGCAAAGCCTATTGGAGAAGTATTAGCTTTTCATAGGTCCAATAAATGAGGAACTTTCTCTTTTAAAGAAGGACTTATAATGTCATTTAAGGACAGTAGCACAGATGTTTCTGACAACTCTACAGGTTCTGTTTGAACTACTGCATTCTTCTTCTCTGACATTCCTAAAAGCTAATGTTTTGGGTTGGTTTTCTTTCATTTCATGTCTATTCCTATCCCTCATGCAACACTAATGATAAGAAGGAAGGAAGGAAGGAAGGAAGGAAGGAAGGAAGGAAGGAAGGAAGGA
>NW_024962262.1:33524247-33677699 GCF_019238085.1 Lagopus leucura
GAAGGAAGGAAGGAAGGAAGGAAGGAAGGAAGGAAGGAAGGAAGGAAAACAGCAGTCTCTTTTACCTAAAAATGCAATTTTTAAAAAAGTTAAAATCTGATAAATGAAAAAACTTTCTATTTATATACTCTGTAAAAATGAACTTTTTATTTCTTAGTTAACTTTTTGAAGATGATGATTCATGAAAAGGAAATATCATATTCTGAAAATGGTATTAAATGTTCAATTTTCCAGAGACTTTTTCTAGGATAAGAGAACTGTTTTGTGCTGTTTTTTTGTTTCTTTGTTTTTTTGTTTTTCCCCAAGGTCGCTTCCACAGGACCTGAAGCATATTCAGTAAAAGCTGTAAAAAGTTGTACGGTTGTTATCTTGTCCAAAGATCATTTTATAATTCACCCAGCAGAGAAGCAGTTTCATCCTGTACATTTGGGGATGACTTTTTTAATGTTCTTAAGTCTCGCCATTCTCTGCGCTTTTTCTTTTTATTTTATTTAAATTTTTAATGTACTTATCACATTTCATTATTTATTTGAACTAATAAAGACTAGTCCTATCTCAATAAAATCAGTAATCTACATTCAGTATAGTTTCCATCTTCCAGTTTCAATACTAGGGTGCCCCTGGTAAGGCATGGAATCAAATATCTAAAGAAAATGCATCTAAAGTATCAAAGAATAGGAGGGCGCTGGCATTAATCTGTCCCTGGCAATATTTTCTGCTAATACAAATAGCTCAACTACTGGGCTGAAGAAATGAATGACAAGGTGTGTTGTATTTTTCTCTATAGACTCTTAATCTAAACTTAGACCATTCCTTGAGACAGCCCACAGTGTCATTGTTCACTTGTGACTGGCACTCAAAATCTATTGGCAACAAGTTCTTTGTCTTTCATTCAAACTAATACTATGGAACACTCAAAAAGATACAAAGATACTTTTGCCTAACAGTATTTTAGTTCTTAACAGAAGTTGAGATAAAGGATTTTAGAAGCTAATTCATAGCTGTATTGAAATAGTGTCACAGAATCATAGAATTATAGAATGGCTTAGGTTGGAAGGAACTTTCAAGACCATTCAATTCCAATGCCCTGCCATGGGCAGGACTGCCACACACCAGATTGAGCTGCTCAGGGACCCACCCACCCTGATCTTGAGCACCTCCAGGGATTTTGGCATCCACAGCTTCTCTGGACAATTTGTTCTAGTGCCTCACCACCCTCTGAGTAAAAAGTTTCCTCCTAACATCTAGTGTAGATCTCCCTTCTTCTAGTTCAAAGCCATTCCCCCTTTTCTTGCCAATATCAGACCATGTAAAAAGTACGATCCCCTCCTGTTTCTAAGCTTCCTTCAAGTCCTGGAATGCCACACTGAGGTTCTCCATGGCACCTCTTCTTCTCCAAGATAATCAAGCTCAACTCCCTCAAACTGTCTTCACAGGATAGGTGCTCAAGTCCTTTGATGACGCTTGTGGCTCTCTCCTCTGGACCTGCTCCAACAGCTCTTTATCCTTTCTGTACTGGTGGCAAGTAAAATTCTATCTGTGCCTTGGCTTTCCTGATCCCATCCCTGCACATTTGGACAGCATTCTTATGTTCTTCCCGAACCACCCGTCTCTCCTTCCACTGCTTATACTTTTCCCTTTTCCTCTCAATCTGATGAGCAGATCCTTGCTCAGCCGTGCTGGTTTCCTGCCTCATCTGCCTGACTACTTACTTTGGGGATGGATAACTCTTATGCTCTCACAAAGGCAACCTTAAAGTTCCGCCAGGTCTGTTCTTTAGACAGTTTCCCAGGGGATCACATCAAACCATTTCTTAAACAGTCTGAAGTTCACTCTCCTGAAATTCAGGGTCCTGACTTCTCTCTGCCGAGCCACACTTATTGAGATCATGAACTCAACCAGGGAATGGTGACTGCAGCCCAGTCTACCTCCAATCTTAATCTATATAATGATCTCTGTATTGCTGAGCAGAAGGTGCAGCAATGCTTCACCTCTTCTTGGTCTGTCCAGTACCTGAACCGAAAAGCTATTGTCAGTGGACTCCAGGAGTCTCCTGGTTTACTTTTAGCTCACTATGTTGTTTTCCCATCAGATATCTGTCCGGTTGAAATCCTACATAGGGATGAGAGCCTGTGAGCGCAACAACTCTTGTAACCGAAGCAAGAAGACTTTATCAACACGTTTCCCTTGGTCAGATGGCTCTGACCACCAGATGTCCTTTATTGGTCTATTCATGGTTTTCACCTGCAAGCACTTAACATGATCATCACTGTTTCTCAGAAGCAGCTCTTTGCACTCTATCCATTTCTTAATAGAGGGCAGCTCCCCTACCCCTCTTTCCTAACTCTTCTGAAAGGTTGTAGCCTTAGATCGTTGTGTTCCAGCCATGTGAATCATCCTATCATATCCCTGTGATAGCAATTAGGTCATATTTCCAATTGCACCATGGCTTCCAGCTCTTCCTTTTTGTTATTCAGGCTATGTGCATTAGTGTACAGCCAGGATATTAGTAATGTTATCTTCTCTCCTGTTTCCTCTCATGAAAATTCCTCATGAGATCCTCTGGGACAAGTCAGAGGCTTTTCTCCATTGTGTCCCAAAGTGACAGCATTTCCCCTCCCTTCTCTGTTACGTAGAACTCCAACACCTTCCCCCCTCAAATCTACTTTAAAGACCTGGCAATCAGTTCAGCCAGGTACTTCCCAGAACACTCTTGCCTCACCTGCTCAGTTGTGTTCTATGTGATGCCCACATACTTGGTCTCTCAAAATCCTGTCCAAATCATAATACCCAAAACCTTGATCATGACGTCATCCATGCAGCTAATCATGCATATTAATTTAAGCCAGAGGTTAACTTTTAGAACTTTTCTGAGTAGGATAATGTGAGAATACATTTATAAGTTACTGTTTCATTTTGTTCTGTTTTTTATAAAGTAAGATGCATTTTCTAAATTTTAAATAAGAAACAAGATATTTAATGGGAAAGAAATAATAGACTATGTATGGAGAGACTTCAAAATATAAAGAATTTCCAATATTTCACAAAAATTGTTTTTAGTTAGAATGTAAGTCTAAATATTGCTGCTGGATTCAGTGGCAAAGTACATTTATATAAGCAATATAATCCATAACAAAATATCAATAAGAGATCTACCTTTAGAATCATGTTACACCGAACAGAATATCTTCTCTTTTGAAAGAAATCAAGGCTAACATACAGGTGTTTTTTCTTGATCAGAGAGGTAACCTTTGAAAATAAAGAAACAAATATGCTCAGAAGATAGGGAGAAATGAAAATGAAAGATGTAACACCTTCCAAACAAAGAGAAAGGTGTAACTCCTAGATCTTTCTTTGATGGAGTAGTTTAGAAGAATTTGAGGAAAAGCATAATACTGCTGTCTTATAGATGCACAATAAGAAACTTGTCTCAATTTTTCCCTCATTCAATCTGAATTGTGAAAGTTCAGATAAATACTGAAAACTGTAATAAGTATTTTGTACCATTTATGATTACATGAAAGGTATATTTAAGGATACTGGAATTAGAAGTAATTCAAAATTTGGCATCATCCCTAACTTGCAATAACAATTACAGTTACTGTATAGTATGGTAGACTCCTGTTACTGACCTGATTGAATATTGGTACATACTTGAAAAAAAGATTTTGAAATTTGTAAATGAACATGAGTTAAAATTGTATATGGATCTCCTAAAATTAGAGTTTTTTCTCCTGCTTTCTAATAAGGAATAAAACAGCTACAGCTAAATAAACTGTACAATAAAAGAAAGAAATACTCCTTAATACAGACCTTATCTTACTTAAGTAACAAGATAGAGAAAATCATTTATTCATCACTATTTATAGCATTACTTCTTCGATAACAGAAGGAAAAGATTATCTCATATTCTGTCTATCCAAATATAACTTCAGACAAGTCTCAAGAGCAATTACATTTTCGTTGGATTAGAGTACAGTTACTGGCATCTGCCTTAAGATTATTTATTTGGAAGGAGTGATTTTTTAGCATTTTTCCCATGTGTCTTAATTTCCTTCCAGCATTTTCATTTATACAATTTATCCAATATTGTCAAAGCAGTGAGTACATCCTTTAGGACGAGATATAAACCTGCCAATACAGTGTCATTTATTGCCATAAATATATTTGCTTCATGACATTTTCTCTTTCATTTTTCATCATCTATTGAATAAATGGATCTTTAGCCTTCACCATTTCTATCTATACAAGCCAGTTATGCAAAAATGTGCCTAGGAAATATCAAGATTTTATCAGTGATCAAAAAAAAAAAAACCCACTAAAATCTGAGATTATCCAGGTCTGCACATAAATACTAAAGAACTTATGAAAGAAGACCATATGCATGTTTCTACCAGCTGTCAATTTTCTGCATTCATAGTGCAAATTTACTCACATTAAATTTTGACACCTGTAAAGGTGTATTCATAATATATCAATATAAATAAATACACTATCTCCTGACTTTGTAAAAGATTTTTTTTTTTTTTTTTTTTTTAATTTGGATAAAATTATTAAATCACATGGAATCACAGAATTGTTGGGGTTGGATGGGACCTCAAGCGATCATCAAGATCAGCTCCTTTGCTAGAGCAGGTTCCTATGATAGGTCACACAGATAGGCATCCAGATGATATTTAGGCATCCATAGATATTTAACTGAACAAAATATGCTTACTGCAGAATTCATTTGTTTGTTTTTTTCTGTGTGAATTCTTACTCCAAGTCTCTGTTTTTCTGCTACATTTTACAACATGATTAACATATTTAATTTGCAGGGAGAAATAAATGAGAAGGAATCCATTGGCTAACCTTCAGATTTGTTATGAAACTAGTTGTCAGAATGACAACAGAAATATATATTTTCTCTTCAGTCACTGGGAAAAAAATTCGAAGTTAGTAATGTATGGGCTGATGGGATTCCAAAACAAGGAGGGTTTGGGAACATCAAGAAAGCTTTGGGACTTTTATATACTTTAGTGAGTTTCCAAAGTTTTTATTGCAGTGATACTTAGTGAGATCTACATGCTGTTCTTGTAACTAGAAGCTTTTGTGAATCTATGTAGTACATACTTCTCTCCAGAAGTAATGCCTCTTATTTATTCCATGGAAACTACAACAGGTACAAAGAGCATAATAACACTATTTGATACAGCAAATTCTCTGCTAAAGAACTTTTTTCAACTTAGTCACCACCATTAGCTATGCAATTTCACCAGCAATGAAAAGAGCCTGTATGCAACACCCATGAAAATCTACAACGTAAGAGTGACTCACTGTCACTGTTGCCACTGCTGAAATGCACCACCCACCGCCTCGCTGTGCTCACATCCACTGGTTGGTCTCCATTGACCTTCAGCAAGTGTCAACAAATATCAATGGGTGCAATTTTTTCTGCGTGGGAGAATTCAGTGATACCCTTTTGTTCCATCAGGACTTCCATATCAGATGTCATTTTGTCATACTGCCCCTCTGCTACCACCGGTCACACAGTAACAAAATTTAACAAAATATTAGCGGGAGGGTTCAACCTCTACTGCCATGTTGCCAACATTCACTTCTGACATCAAAAGCCAACTTAGTAAGATAAAAGACATTATTTTTCTAGCAGCCCTTGTACTGTTGACCAGATTTCTGCCTTTTTTTGTTGTTCTTTGTTTGCTTGTTTTTTGTTTATTTGTTTTTTGTTTTTTGTTGTTTTTTTTTTTTCTTTGAGACAGGCAAAAAAGGGAAACAAGAGTACTAGGAGTCAGAAAAGCAGTTTCTGTGTGTGTCATAAGAATTAAAATGCACGTGGAAAGTAGTTATGGGGTTTGGTGAAGGTATAGATCTTGGAAAATGCTATGAGAAAATAGTAAGATTTTAAGTGTGGTAAGTCTTACCAATCATCACACCTGAAGTCTGTTCTATAGAATTTAATCAAATAAAATATGCAGGCCACGAAGTTCACTTTTCTTCTGTGTGAATTAAACATTATTATCTTTAAAAGTATGCTGAGAATAAAGATATCTTTTTTTTTTTTTTTTTTTTTTTTTTTTCTGTCAGCAATGCATGATAAAACTGAAAACTTCTTAATTTATTTTTTTTAGTTAAGCATCCAAAGTAAATTTGTTCCCTAAAGGCACTTACAACAATGTAGTACACTGAGCATGTAAATCTTCAGATCTTAATAAGACACTCTTCTTACCATGGTTTAACAATGAATGCTCTTGTCTTCATTTCAGTTTCTTATAGCTATAAGATTATGATAATGGAAAAATATTGTTACCTCACAGCAATATTTAAGTGTATTAATTTAAAATAGTGTACTGATGAACTCTTGTTTTTTTACCCACAGCTTTTGAGAAGTACTAGTAGCCTTAGCTTAGTCTTAGTCTTAGTCTCGTAGTATTATTGTATTGTTTGGATATTGTTTTATTTCTTTTTGAGTTTCTGTCTTAAATGCTATTTAAATAATGTTTTGAAAGTTTCAGCCTGCTGGCTTCAGATCATTTTTAATTTTAAAAGACTAATTGTCCTTGAACCTATCTTACATAGTAGATTTCAATGAGACTCAACAGTTAGGTTAGAACACTGAAAATAGGGACCATATGAATAGGGAATAGTCTACATATTATGTCTGTGTGTGCATCATGTATCTGAAATTTTATGTATTTATTTTTTTGTCGTTGTGCTACACACAACAAATAGTCTTATAATTGTAAATATAGCTTTAGGACAGAAACATCAGTCAATAAAGTAAAAAACAAAACTGAATGAGATTGTTTAAAAAAAAAATAAATCCAGGAATCTAGTATTTTACTGCAGAATTCATCCAGAAAAATAGTGCCACATTGTCTTTTCAGTGTTTCATAAAAAGGCTAAACTTTTTAAGAAGTTATGTTCTATCTCTTCTTTAACGATTTCACTTCTCTTTTTCACGATCCATATGTTCAATATGTCACCCTTACATAGTTATACAAGCTACTTTCAGTTATCCACTTTTGGATGGATTTTGGCATGAAAAAGTATGCAAATCAACATAACCTTCTTAAAGTTACTGTGGAAACAAGGGTTCTTTGAAAAATATCAAGATCACACAGTAAAGATTCAGCCAAGATTTCACAGTAAAGCTATACAACTTTGCACAAAATCTTGACATCAGAAAAGAATAACTATTTGCAGTACATTTGCTGCAGAATGAACCTTTAGGAAGAACAATTACTGCTTTCTGGAGACCAGCAACTTTAAAGTTTTCTCTTGATATAGACCAGTCAGCTTGACATTACTTCTTGGTTTATCAAGAACGATGCATTAGGAAGATGTGGAAGACTTGGAGCTTTTATCAATTTTCAAGTCTTGTTTAAGTAGAAAATTGCTAACAAAATGAACTGATTTGTAGCCTCAAACCATATAACGTAGTCAGGGTCGTACTCATATTGTTCCAACCTGACTGGAGCATAAGCTGCGTAATGATGACACAATTAAAATTCTTTGATCTTGATACTATGATAGAACAATACTGTAGCATTATTTTTGCTTTTAATAAGTTCAAAGAATTTGAAATAATAAGAGATTATATTCCATCTAAATAATCAGCATGCTTTTCTTTTATTTATTTATTTGTATTTTTTGAGAGCTTCTGAAAATTCAAATAGCAATAGAAGGATTTTTTTCTGGACAAATGGTGAATTAATTATACTCTCAATTATTAATATTTTGAATCCTCTCCCCCCTTGTTTCCTTTTCCTTCAATTCCCTTCCTCATGTTTCATAAGCATTAGGCCTTTGTTTGACAATTTAATTACAGTATCTAAAATCAAATTCTAAACATTGTGATCTGATTTAAAAAATAAAGCTGAGTCACGGTTGAGCATTATAGTTATACAGACTTATACACTGAGTAAGAGGGCAAATAAGGAAAATATTAGTTTGGCTGAATTTTATTTTTGAGGTCTCTGGGCTCATTCAGGCTTGGAAAAAGGAAACTTAGGCAGATCAAAACTAAATATCACAGAATCACAGAATTGTAGGGGTTGGAAGGGACCTCCAGAGATCATCGAGTCCAACCCCCCTGCCAAAGCAGGTTCCCTACAGTAGGTCGCACAGGTAGGCATCCAGGCAGGTCTTGAACATCTCCAGAGAAGGAGACTCCACCACCTCCCTGGGCAGCCTGTTCCAGTGCTCCATCACCCTCACTGTAAAGAAGTTCTTGCGCATGTTTGTGCGGAACTTCCTATGCTGCAGTTTCCAGCCGTTTCCCCTTGTCCTGTCTCCACTCACCACTGAAAACAGTCCGGCCTCGCCATTCTGCCCCCCACACCTTAGATATTTATAGACCTGGATCAGGTCCCCTCTCAGTCTCCTTTTCTCAAGGCTGAACAGACCCAGTTCACTCAGCCTTTCTTCATAGGACAGATGCTCCAGGCCCTTCACCATCTTTGTGGCCCTCCGCTGGACTCTTTCCAAGAGATCCCTGTCTTTTTTGTACTGGGGAGCCCAGAACTGGACGCAGTACTCCAGATGAGGTCTTACCAGGGCAGAGTAGAGGGGGAGGATCACCTCCTTTGACCTGCTGGCCACGCTCTTTTTAATGCACCCCAGTAAGCCATTGGCCTTTTTGGCCACAAGGGCACACTGCTGGCTCATGGCCAACCTGTCGTCCATCAGGACACCCAGGTCCCTTTCCACAGAGCTCCCCTCCAGCAGGTCATCCCCCAACCTGTACTGGTGCATGCAATTATTCCTCCCCAGATGCAAGACTCTACATTTGCTTTTGTTAAACCTCATCTGGTTTTTTTCTGCCCAGCTCTCCAGCCTATCCAGGTCTTGCTGAATGGCAACACAGCCTTCAGGCGTGTCAGCCAATCCTCCCAACTTCGTATCATCAGCAAACTTGCTGAGGGTGGCCATTATCCCCTCATCAAGGTCATTGATGAAGATGTTGAACAAGACCGGACCGAGCACAGACCCCTGAGGAACACCGCTAGTTACAGGCCTCCAACCGGACTCTGCACCACCAACAACGACCCTCTGTGCTCTGCCAGTCAGCCAGTTCTCAACCCACCTCACTGTCCACTCATCTATCCCACACTTCCTCAGCTTTGTTATAAGGACGTCATGGGGGACAGTATCAAATGCCTTGCTGAAATCAAGGTAGACTACATCCACTGCTCTCCCCCTATCCACCCAGCCAGAGACAACATCATAGAAGGCTACCAGGTTGGTCAAGCATGACCTCCCCCTTGTGAACCCGTGCTGACTACTCCTGATAACCTCCTCTTCTTCCAGTTGTCTGGAGATGACATCCAGTACAAGCTGTTCCATCACCTTTCCAGGGACAGAGGTGAGGCTGACTGGCCTATAATTGCCTGGGTCTTCCTTCTTGCCTTTTTTGAAGACCGGGGTGACGTTGGCTATCTTCCAGTCTTCAGGCACCTTCCCCGTCTTCCAAGACTTCTCAAAGATGACAGAAAGCGGTTCAGCAATCACCTCTGCCAGCTCCTTCAGCACCCATGGATGAATCCCATCGGGTCCCATGGATTTCTGAACACTGATGTTGCCTAGGCGCTCCCGGACCACCTCTTCCCTGACAGAAGGGGGGTCTTCCATTCCCCAGATCCTCTCACTAATCTCCAGGGTCTCAGATTCCCGAGGGGGAGCTTTTTCACTGAAGACAGAAGCAAAGAAGGCATTCAGTATCTCCGCCTTCTCAGCATCCCCCGTTACCAGAACACCCCCGTCACTTAGCAGGGGAGCCACATTCTCCCTAGTCTTCCTTTTACTGTTAATGTACTTGAAAAAACCTTTTTTATTATCCTTTATCCCCTTTGCCAGATTTAATTCCAGGCAGGCTTTAGCCTTCCTTGTCGCATCCCTGCAGACCCTGACAACATTCCTGTATTCTTCCCAAGTAGTCAGACCCTTTTTCCACATTTCATGGGCCTTCTTCTTTCCTTTGAGTTTGTGCACGAGCTCCTTGCTCATCCACACAGGTCTCCTGCCACCCTTTCCCGATTTCTTCCTCACAGGGACGCACCGATCCTGAGCTTGGAAGAAGAGCTGCTTAAATGCTGACCAGCTCTCACAGGCCCCCTTGCCTTCCAACACCCTAGCGCATGAGACAGCTCCAAGTAGGCCCCGAAAGAGACCGAAGTTGGCTCTCCTAAAGTCCAGGATAGCAATCCTACTTTTTGCTTTACTTCTTCCACTCAGGATCTTGAACTCCACCATCTCGTGGTCACTACAACCCAAGCTGCCCCCGACCTTTACTTCCCTGACAAGCCCTTCTCTATTAGTGAGAATAAGGTCCAGCAGTACCCCTCTCCTCGTCGATTCCTCAACCACCTGCATCAGGAAGTTGTCTTCAACACATTGCAGGAACCGTCTGGACCACGCATGCCTGGCCACATTGCTTTTCCAGCAAATATCTGGATGATTGAAGTCCCCCATAAGCACCAGCGCCTGGGATCGTGACGCTGCTTCCAACTGTTTGTGGAAGGCCTCATCAACCTCCTCCTCCTGATCAGGGGGCCTGTAGCACACACCCACAACGGTGTCAGCCATACCAGCCCGCCCCTTGATTCTTACCCACAAGCTCTCCACTGCTACACCACTCTCCCCCAGGTGGAGTTCAATACATTCAAGCTGCTCTCTTACATAAAGAGCAACTCCACCACCCCGCCTTGCCGGCCGATCTTTCCTAAAAAGCACATAGCCCTCCATGACAACATTCCAGTCATGTGAGCTGTCCCACCATGTCTCTGTGATCGCAATGAGATCGTAGCCATGTGACCGCACGCAGATCTCTAACTCTTCCTGTTTATTTCCCATACTGCGCGCATTAGTGTATAGACACTTCAGGGAGGCAGCATTCCCCTGCCACACTCCATCCCTTCGAACTCCACCCTTGTCACCCATCAAGTTCACTTTTGAGCCTTGAACTACCTGAACCTCAGCAGTCCTCATTTTGTCCCCTTCCCCCTTCTTACCTAGTTTAAAGATCTTTCAATGAGGCCTGCCAGCTCCTGGGCTAGGATCCTTTTACCCCTTGTAGACAGTTGAGCTCCATCTGCAGCCGTCATGCCAGGAGCCGAGTAAATTGCCCCATGATCAAAAAAACCAAAGTTCTTCTGCCTGCACCATCCTCTAAGCCATTTATTGATGAGGAGGGCTTTTTTGATCCTCTCAGAGTCCTTCCCCGCCACTGAAGGGATAGAAGAGAAGATCACTTGCATTCCCGCACCATCCAGTACCCTCCCCAGACCCTTGAAGTCATTTTTGATTGCCCTTAGGCTTCTCTTGGCAGTATCATCACTGCCAACCTGAACTACCAAATATGATCTTATCTTGACTGTGTGAAAAAAAACTGGTGAACTTTGTTCATTTCTGAGCAGTAGAATTAAACTGCAGAAATTACCATTTGGTGCTATGTAAGCATTTAATCAGGCAAAATGGTGTCAGTCCAAGACAATTGTATTTCTTTGATTGATCACACTTTCACCTGTGTACACATTGTTCACTTTATTTCTTCTATTCTGTATCTAATTAAACTGTTCTGCTAATACAGCCCTTTGTGTTCTGCAACTTTCAGAAACCTGATTTGCTAATAAAGTAATTTACAATATCAGATTGATCATTTTATACTTTGTATGTGTTTTGTCAGACAAGTCTTAGATGGAATCTTGACTTTGAATGATACAGCAAATTATCATTAAACCTCTGCTTTCTGATTCTCTTTTAGAAGTCTGTACTGATCTGTAGCTTGACATGAGGTACACAGTATCTGCTTTTAAAAAATGCAGAGAGATCTGTTCATATCATTACTTTGGAATTCATTCCTCGAGGGAACAGTTTGGCTAAAGCTTGAATCTGTTTTGTATTATTTATTTTATCTTCTTTAGCTGAATGTTAACTTCAAATTATTATTTTATGATCACATTACTGTGGGACCTTACAAGATTTTGTCACTAGCATGTGTGCCCAAGTCTTGCTGCTTTAAGATTACTATGTTGCATTGGGCAAAATACTGCCAGCAGGGTAAGGAAGGAGAACCTTATCTGCTCTTCAGCACTGATGAGGCTACATCCAGAATACTGTGTTCAGTGCTGGACAAGAGAGTTCAGTGAAGGGTCATGAAGATGATAAGACTGGAGCATCTCTCCTATGAGGAGAGGCTGAGAGAACTGAAACTGTTCAGACTGCAGAAGAGCAGAAACATTGTAATATTTAAATACCATAAGGGACAGTGCAAAGAAGATGGGGCCAGGCTCTTTTCATTAATGCTCAGTTACAGGATAAGAGGTAATGGGCAAAAAAATGCAACACAAGGAGTTCCATTGGAACACATCAATTCAGAGATGTCTACTGTCTGGATGATGGTGCACTGTCACACGTTGCCCAGAGAGATTATGGAGTCTCCCTCCTTGGAGATCTTTAAAACCCACCTCAACATAGTGCTGATCAAGTGGCTGTAGGTGAATGTACGTGAACAGGAGGGTGGACCGGATGATATCTAAAATTGCTTTCCAACCTTAGCCATTCAGCAATTCTGTGATGTCAAAAACCTTTTTAATAGAATGTTGTTTATCATAATAGTAATAATAGTTTCAGATTACTATAGGAATTGAAACTTTTTTATCACTCAGTATTTCCAGTTTCTTGCAATAGAAGGGCCCTAGGTATCACAAGAAAAAGGAGACAAGTGCAGGTGCTGAGTTTGATGCTTTCTTAGATAGCTTTCAGTACAGGGATTGTTTTGGCTGAATTTATAACCTGGTTATGTACAAGTAGTCACTGAAGTGTGACCACAGATTTATAGGTTATAATGGTGAAAGACAGAAGCAAGGACTTTTGATAATGTGATACATGAATCATTCTAGTTAAATTTATCCCAAATAAATCTTCACTCAAAAGCCAGTATGTTTCATTCATTTTCTATCCTACTTAGTCAAAGAAAAGAAAAACTAGGACTAGGATTCTTGCATGGAGTTCGTGATCATCAGTGGGGCTTAGTTATGGATCATTTGGATAATGCTCTCAGACATAACGTTTGAATTTTGGGTAGTTGTGTATGGAGCCCGGACTTGGACTCCATGATCCTTGTGCATCTCTTCCAACTTGTAATACTCCATGTAACCTCTAGGTGCTGAAATTATTATTTATTTTTATTATTTTTATTATTGCTGAAGTTTATTTTAAGCTTTGTAGAGAAAGCAATGTTAACCTAAGGTGATGTCATGTTTTTTTGTTTTTTGTTTTTTGGTATTCCACAACATAACATCATGTAGTGCACTGGGAGTTAAAGTGTTTATTCTCCAATTTCAGTTATCTGCCCCTATACATCGTGGAAGTCATGGGATCTGGACCTTCCTGTTTGGGCGGTCTCTAACTGCCTTGCAGTGGGTGTTAGAGGGTGCTTTCCTAGCCGTACCAAGCTTTTCAGGTTTGACTTGGTCTCAGGAACTTTCTCTCTCTCCTGCTGTATTTGATTTATTAGTCTCAATTTCAATTAGATTGTATTATATTGTGTTATCTTGCATTCTGATATCAGTAAAATAAGTTTTCCTCCATAGATCATTGCTGCTGTTTTGTACTTTTTTCCTTCCTTGAGCCCAGCTCCCATCTCCCTATCCCTTTCCCTTTTTCCTTCCCTTACTGTGGGGTCAGGGGTAGAAGGGTGGGGCAGAGGCCTAATGCCCCCCTGTCCCGGGCATAGATTGATCAAGTTAACTCCATGACAGGTAAACAGTTATTTTACAAATTGTCAGATAGTTGTAAATTATAAATGATAGCAAAGAGTAGGTCTATCATGACTTATTTTATTATTTTTTTTAATATAAAATTTTAGAATTGTGTCATTAGACTATGCAGTATTAATTTTGGATGATAACTCCATTATGAGACAATTTTAGTTTTAGATACTTTATTTATAACCATACTGGCAGAATGTTAAACCTACTCAGTTCTGCTATGCTGTTCTGAAAAAGCATGAAGAGACTGGGAATATTCCTAAAGTGATGTTGAAAGAATGCAGGTAGTAATCTGATTCTTCCTTATCAGCTAAAATTGGCATTGATAATTCAATCACACAGGAAGTAAATTTGCATTTGGCAGAAAATGGTTGGAAACATCTGTACAAGTGTTCAGAACTGCTGCTGTGCTGAATGGGCATAGAAAATCGCCCCGAAGTTTCAAAGAATATTCATTAAACGCAGCACTCATTAAGTGATCTTTGAAATTCACCAAACTAATTACACTGCTTTGAAGTCACCTCAAATACAGACTTTTTTCTTTGAAAACAGGACACAAGTGAAAATTTCAATAAAATGCTTTTGTATTTTCTATCTAATGGAAGTTGTGTAGGATTGGCTTTGCCTTTTTTTTAATACATAACTTTTCGATGAGTTAATGGCACCTGCACATAATTTTCCTCATTATAAAACTATAAATTTCTTTAAAATCATAAAGAATTGTGAGAGCTATTAACTAGTAATATATTGTATTTATTGGGACCATGAATTCCTAATTTATAATTTAGAAAAGTGCCAACACAGAGAAGAGGTTATTTACTGGCAGATATGTATAGTTTTGTACGTCTTTTACATAAAACATTCTGAATTCATTGTGTTGCTGACTACATCTTAGCTTTACAGAACCAGATTTGTTGCCTTATCACATAAATGCAGACTAATCTTGATTTTTGTTTTTTTTTTTTTTGTCTCAGCAGCAGCCAAACTTGGCTACAAATTTTCTAAAAATGTTTTCAACTGTTCCATAGAAGGAAGCTATATTTTTTCATTATGTGCATTTAATTAAATATGTAATTCTGTGCAAGTGTTCATCATTTCTACATAGAATTTTTCCTAAGAAGTTTTGAAGGCTGATTGTTTAAATCACCACCCCAGACCAAGTTTGATCTCCTAGTATATCATTATTGACCCTAAATCAAGCCAGAAAAGGCACACATATAGATGTTCAAGATATGTAATACAGTTTTGCAGTGACTTGAAAACATAAATAGAAGGGCTGTTCCTGTGACAGTTTATGTAGCTATCAGTGGGAAATCTTCCTTTAGGTGCTTTACTCAGTTTATCAGATAAATTAACACCACTGCAACTTCATTTTTCATTTTTTTTTCTTTTTAAATTACAGTCATTGCCCTTGTCAAGGAGACAGATACCCTAGAAATTCTAGAAAAGAAAATTTAATGTTGTTCACATTTAGTTTACTAGATGTATCCCTTAGCTGAACTTTGTCACTTTTTACAACTGAATTTGAGATACACAAGGAAAATAAAGTAGATGTGACTTCCTATAGATAGCCAATAATGACAGTGATATGGAAAATACTTTGAGTTCCATTAGAACATTTTCTAACCAGAGGTTTCTCTTTGGCTAACATCCTTCCATAGTATGAAAGGTGAAGTGCTCAAAATAAGTAAGTTTAGAGTGTCTTGACACCTTTATAGAAAACTGCTTGTTTAGTTATCATGAAGAACAATGACCAAGCCTCTTCAAGGAAAACATAGTGCCTATCAGACCAAGCTCACAATGTTCTTTCAAATAATAGTAGTAAAATCTCCTGGATTTAAATGTTTCCATGTATTTTTCAGTTAAAAAATTCAGTTCAAGAATATAGTTACATAAGAGAAGACTTCATGTGTAGATGAGGATTTCTTTTCATGTTGATCTTTAGTCATAAAGGTCAAAGCTTTAACACGAAAACACTTGAAGGGCAAGAAACAGTGTTCCATTCAGTTATTGATTTTAAAGACCCTGAGCCTCGTCTTGTATCTAGAGAGGGCACTGACAAAAGGACTGTAGTAAAAAGAGCTGAAAACTTAGTCTTTTAGTGAGGGGGAAAAGATAGATAGAAAAAAAATAATAATAAAATAAAATAGAAAAACAGTAGAATCGCGTCTCAGATACAATCAGGAGCAGTGGAAATCCGCAATTTTTTCAGGCTAAGCACCTATTCTTTCCTTTAAAAAACTTTCATTTCCCTTTTGGCAGTGATTTATGTGGCTAGTTGATATTATAGAAGCATAGTTGCTGTTAATTAGAATGAATTAGAAGTTTTCAGAGCAAACGAAGTTATGCTAGAAAATATTGATTACAGAATTCTGATTAAAGAATACTATAAGCATTTTTTTCCTGATAAGTTGCTGGACTGTTCTCCCAAGTCTGTAGTATCTGCAGTGCAATATAGGCCTGCCTTGCGTCTTTCTTCAGGACCTCTTCTACTCAACGGTAATGTTATGTCAGCCTTGCCAGGCTACCCGAATTCAGAGTACTTTGGTTTCTGAAGGACACTACACTAATCAAAGGTTCTGGATCTTTGAAAAAGGGCCAAGGACTTGTTTAACTACTGTAATTCAAGATTCATTTTGTACAGAGGGTGTTAGCTCAAATAAATGTGTGTAAGCCCATTCTAACTGAAAACATGAGAACATGGTTCATTTGCTGAGCTTATTTTTTTCTAGAGGTGCAGCTATAGCTTTTGGATGCACGGGGATGGATATCCTAACAACTTTGCCTGAACTAGAAGCTAGTGCATATCTATATCTTATCATAAAAAAAAGGCTTTCTGGACCCCTTTACCCTTAAGGAGCAACTCCCAAGGGACCCAAGGGACCCATGCTACAAGCATCCTGAACATGCCAAAGTCCGCCCTCTTGAAGTTCAAGATAGTAGGTTTGCTAGTTACCCTTCTAACATCTCCAAGAATAGAGAATTCTACAATTTCTACAATTTCGCTCTGCCCAAAACAGTCCCCAGCCTTCACATCTCCCACCAGTCCTTCTCTGTTAGTGAAGAGTAGGTCTAGCAGGGCACCACCGCTGGAAGGCTCTCCTACCAGCTGCGTAAGGAAGCTACCTTCCACACACTCTAGAAACCTCTTGGACTGCATTCTCTGCACTGTATTATATTTCCAACATATATCAGGGAAGTTTAAGTTTCCCACAAGAATGAGTGCTAGTGATCACACAGCTTCTACAAGCTGCTCGTAGAATGCCTCATTCTTTTCTTCATCCTGATTAGGCGGTCTATAACAGACCCTCACCAAGATGTTGCCCCTACAGGCCTTTCCCCTGATCCTTACCCATACACACTCAACTTTATCATTCTCAACCCCAAAATCTTCAACATCAAAACAGTCTTTAATACAAAGAGCCACACCACCACCCTTCCTTCCTCATCTATCTGTTCTGAAGAACTTGTAGCAATCCATCACAGCACTCCAATCATGGGAGTGGTCCCACCATGTTTCAGTAATAGCGACTAGGTCATAGTCAATGCACAATCCCTTCTGTCTTGCTCCAATTTATAGGAGGGAGAGGAGGTTCTTTTAGTATCTATATACCCGGCGTGAGATTAAGAAACAATGGTTCAAACGTTGGTCCAACCAGTTTATTACAAATCTTAATCAGGGGAAATGGGGAAGGGGAGGACGGACACTATTATGAATTAGGGTAATGGGGAAGGGAAGGAGGGCGATAGAAAAGATAGAAAAGAAGAAGCAAGGAGTCTTTATAGGAAGCAAGAGGGAGATAGTCACCATCATGGATCCAGCGAGGTTCATAGTTCAGTCTTTGATCTTCAGTAGTGGTGGGTCGTCAGGCAGAGTCGTTCTATTGATGACGATGACCATGGTGATGATGGCCCCTTTACAATGCTTCAAAGTGGTTGAGTCAGCTGTCTTTGGAGTGACAGCTCAAATCTAAAGTGGTCGCGTCAGCTCTCCTTTGAGTGACAGCTCAAACCCAAGGTGGTTGAGTCAGTTCTCCTTGCGGTGGCAGCTTCTGGCTCTGGGATCTGAGCAGGAACCTCCTTTGTTCTTATCTTTCTGGCCTTGCCAGCAGATAAGGGGAAGAAAGGAGGCACCAACTTGTATCTTGCCTTTGCAGGATACAATGCTATCATCCCCAGCCTCCCATACTAAGCTAGAGTGGTTTAGTCACAGGCCAGATCTTCCGCCAGTGAACACTCCTGAGCACTCTCTTCTGCTCTTCTACAGAGCAAGCAGCTCTGGGGGAAGGGGCTTTCAAATGTTCCCAAAGCGATATCAATTGTCACACAGTTAGCACCCATCAGTTGCCTCCTTGACAAGTCACTCAGAGTCTTATCACAAGAAACACCTCAGGAAGCAAGCTTTGAGCCTAAAAACAAAGAAGGATTCTCACACCTTCCAGCTCCTCCTGCTTGTTGCTCATGCGGCGTGCATTGGTATAGACACATTTCAGATGAGTCAACTGCTCACCCCCAGCTCAAGCATTGTTCCCCTAGGCTCATCTCTTGTGAGGCCTGTTTTGTCCCCTTCCCTGTTGTAGCTTGTTTAAAGCTCTCTCGATAAACCTTGCTCGCTCTTGTGCTTGGATTTGTTGCCCCCTTTGAGATAGGTTGGTTCCATAGACAGACAACAGGCCAGGGGCTGAGAAAACTGCCCCATGATCAAAGAACCCAATGTTTCTGGCTCAACACCAGTCTCTGGGCCAATTATTCATTGCGTGTGCTTTCCAAGCCCGCTCCGTGTCCCTCACAAGTAGAGGACATAATATACAGCAAAAGTCAGTTGATGGGGAGGAGAAATTGGCTACTGTTTCCCTGTGGAAACATGCTTTGAAATCAGAAAATTGCAACCATCTAAGCAGTGAGATGATGAAACTATATGGTGCTGAATCACAGCATTACAGTTTGCTTTCCACAATGCAGTGAGCAAAATGCCTATAATACACCCCCTGAGAGGTAACTAAAGAATCTTCTCACAAATGGTGCGATCAAAAACCAATTGTCTGACAGTGTATGCTTGGAAAATAAAATGAACCTGAGTGTAGGAGTAGTGGTACTGCTTCTAGTAGTTTAGTTAGGAAGGCTCTAGGGACTTCAGCTCTTTCTTTAGCATCTGTGTAGTCCTACTCTGAACAGGTTTGCCTCGGCCTCTGCTTCTGTAACTTATTACTGAGAGCTTCCCAAGGACAACAGGGTCAGGGCTTCTTGTAAATGAATGTTCCCTGTGGGACCCATAATGAAGAGACTGTTAACTAATTATCGGTCTGTTTGGAAGGCATTCATTTTTTAATTGACCTCAAAGCACTCAAAGAACAAAGGAAATCTGATGAAAGATTATTTGGGTCCAGGGCAAACAAATGAGTCATTTTCTTTTATAGGGTAGTTACACATGTTTATTGGAGTCCACTAGACATGCAAGTTTTGCAAGCTCAGAGTTCCATGATTAAAACTAGGGGAGTCATGTCTGACAATGTAATCTGTATGTTACAGACAGCTTTCCCTCCCTTCTGTCAGCTGCTATCGTCTTCTGTGCAAATACTGCTTCCATCATCACTTGACAGGCCAACATTACAAAGGAATTTAAATTAATCTAATTTAAAATAATCTGTAGCCTTTCACTTTAAATAAGAAAGTTTGATTCTATGATTTGAATGTCAGGTGCAATTTTACAGAGGCTGCTCGCAGGGCTGTTCTACCCCACCGAGGAGATAATCACAAATTCAGAAGAAGCTTTGGGACTTTTGGTTAGAGGTCATGTTTTGTCCAAAAAATGTTTTCATTTTCACTGTTCGAATGACTGCTAAGGAAATGATAAGGTGATTAAGATTATAATTCAGTTTTAATTGCACAATAATTTAATTACTACTATTTTAGAAGTTTTGGCTTTTTTTAGCTTGATATAATTGTGAGCTAAATTATTCAATAGCACTTTCTCTTCACATACATGAGTGACAGAAGGTACAAATATTGGAAGAAAATTGTTTTCCAGACTAGAAAAATGGATAATGTGATCATAAAGAGTACTCCTAAGCTCTACATTTTACCAGTGGAGCACTTAAGTAATTTGAAAAACAAGTGTGCAGAAACATAAATAACCAATACAGAAAAAGTTCAACATTTCAAAAGAGTAGGCAAGGATTAAAAGTGAATGAGAGTTTGATGAATCTTTTATTCTACTAACCATATTTTTTAAAGTAGCTGGAAAAAAAAAATATATATGTAGAAATATTAAATCCAGAAACAAAACTGCAGCCAATCCAGAGAACTATGAAATAAGAAGCTCTGAGTGGTGTAGTAAATTATACTACTTTGTCCACAAAGGACTGAATATGAATATGAGCATACCTGAAACAGATACATGAGGGCAATTTTTGTAATCGTAAAAAAACTTAGAAAATAATGAAGCCCAATCACATTAATCTAATTGTAAGTATGAAAAAGGGGAAACAATCTTCAATTCCTTCAGACTCTATCAATGCCTACAGTGATCAAGTTCAAAAGTATACCTTGAATTTACACATGCTGTTTATTAACTTTTATTCATTACTGGTCTTAGTGAGGTGACCGTATGTTTCAATTACCACCAGTTCTACAGTTTGTTCTATCACGCTGGGGCCAGTACTCTTTAATATCTTCATAAATGACATTTAAGAAGCACTGGGGTCGAGTGCACCTGTTAGCAACTTTGATGTTGACACAAAGCAGTGGGATGAGGTCAACTCAGAGTGATAGGATGCCATCCTAGACAGGCTTGACCTAGACAGGCTTGAGCACTGGTCCCAGATGAACTTCATGAGTTTCAACAAATCCAAATGCAAGTTCTTGCACTTGACTTGAGGCAAGCCCCATTGCCAACACAGGCAGAGGGAGGAAAGGATTGAGTGCAGCCCTGCTGAAAAAGACCTGGGGGGAACGGTGGATGGCAAGGTGGACATGAGTCAGCAATATGCCCTTGCAGCCCAGAAAGCCAACTGTATCTTGGGCTACATCAAAGAAAGCATGGCCAACGGGGTGAGGGAGGTGATCTTGCCTTTCTTCTCTGCACTGGTGAGGCCTCACCTGGAATGCTGCAACCAGATGTAGGGTCCTCAGTAAAGGAGAGGCATAGATCTGTTGGAGCATGTCCAGAGAAGGGCCACAAAAATGATCCACAGAATGGAAATATGAAGACAAGCTGAGATTGCTGAGGCTCTTTAGCCTGAAGAAAAAAAATCTCCACGGTGACCTCATAGTGGCCTTTCAGTATCTAAAATGGAGCTACATGAAAGAAGAGGACAGACTCTTTAGAAGAGTGTGTGGTGATTTAACAAGGGGAAATGGTTTCAAGCTAGAAGAGGGTAGATTTAGATTGGATACAAGGAAAAAAATCTATTACAGTGAGGATGGTGAGGCACTGGAACAGGTTGCCCAGTGATGTGGTTGATATCCCATCCCTGGAGACTTTCAAGATGAGGCTGATCAGGCCCTGGGCAACCTGATCTAGCTGTGAATGTCCCTGTTCATTGCAGGGGAGTTGGACTAGATGGCCTTAAGAGGTCTTTCCAACTCTGAGGATTCTATGATTTTGTACACAAAACAATATCCTAACAACATGGTAAGATGCTCCTTTCTCCTCTTTTCTTTTCCTTTCCTGTATGATTAGAATAGAAACTATAAAACACCGATTGCCTCAGAAAGAATTGTGGGTTATATAACATGCTGTTGGGACAGCAAACTGCAATATGTATTAATATAAAATATGTTTTATTAAATATTTTATCACACTTCAAAGAAACATAGTAGCAAAAAACCAAATTTGCCTGCAGATCTTGACAGTTGGGATCATGTGAGGACAGGTGTGAGATTACAGTGTTAATAAAACTGAAGTTGAATACTGAATTTCTGAATACCAGAAGATGAATTTCAGTTTGGAAATTGATTTGATTTATTAACATAGGACATAAAAAGAGATATGTTGGTCACCATCTTTAGTTGGAAATGGTAGATAGAAGAGTTGTGGTAGGTTGCTGGTAATTGCTGACTTTGTACTTGCTTATTCTGAATAAATGTGGATCATCCACCCTGCTAAAGCAAATTCTCTAAAACAGGTCACACAGGTAGGTGTCCAGACAGCTCATGAATATCTCCATAGAAAGAGACTCCACAACTTCTCTGAGCAGCCTGTTTCAGTGTTCCATAACCCTTAGCATAAAGTTCTTCTGCATATTATTACAGAACTTCCCATGTACGAGTTTTAGGCCATTACTCCTTGTCCTATTGCTAACTTACTATATTCAGTAAGAATAAAGGCAAAATAATAATCACTGCTTTTAAAAAGCAAATTAGGATTACTCATACAGAAAGGGTAGTTTGTCAGTGAGTTTCCATCCACCATTTTCAGGAAATGGCCCAAGATTGTCAGTCTTTGGAGCCTGTAGCCACTCATGACCTGTACGAGAATGAGATCCTCAAATTCTAAAGACTTCTTTGCTTAGGGCACTTGAACATCTCAGACTGATCAGAGGACATATATTCCGTTGCCACAGAGCAAAGGAAATTGTGTTTACTTTATCTGTAATCTGACCTGAGACTTTTGTGCTGAAAATAGGAGGAGGAAAAAGGTGATCTTGAAACAGAATATAAAGAGTGGCATAATAATTTTTGTTACTCTTTCTTTACAAGAAAATTCAGTCAGAAGAACTAGAAATGTTTTAAACAATAAGATGATTATAAATTAGTGAATTATGATGAAGACAGGTAGTTAATGTAGATGATTCAGGATGACACATTGTTAGGAGAGGAAAGCAATGAGTTGATGTAGAATTTGCAAGCACTTTATGTAATTGGAAGTTTTTTTTTGTGTCAGCAGTTAAAAGCTTCATGAATGAATGTATATCCACTGAAATAAAACAAAGAAATATCATAAAAATTCATGCAAAGGCAGAACATATAAGTACAGCAGAAATCTGAATGAGTTTATGGTGTGCAAGTTGGATTTTAAAATAAATTGGTAAGTAGTTTTTGTAGTAAACTAAGACCACAACTAAAAAAGCAAGAGTGAAATTAATAGTAGTACAAAACTGACTGTTTTACTGAATTCAATATACTTTAGTATGTCATAATATTCAGCATAACATAGCACCTGTTGTAGTTTAACCCAGTAGGAAGCTGAACACCAAACAGCCATTTTGCCCCTGCCCTACTATGATATAGGAGAAAAAAAGGTAATACTTGTGGGTTGTGACAAAGACAGCTTAATAGGGCATAAAAGTAAAATAATAATTATTATGATTGAAAGACTATACAAAACAAGTAGTGAACAGTGCAATTGCTCACCACCTGCTGACTAATGCAGAGGAGGTCCTCACGCAGCAGTCCCCTCCTCTAGACAGCTCTCCCAGTTTTATTCTTCAGCACGACGCCAAACGGTATGGAATACCCCTTTGGCCAGTTTGGGTCAACTGCCCTGGTACTTTCCTTTCCCAGCTACTTGTGCACTGCACTGGCAGGATACCAAGAGAAGCAGGAACATCCTTGGCTGTATGTATGTAAGCACTGCTCAGCAAGAACTAAAACCTCGCTGTGAGATCAACATTATTCTCATCCTAAATCCAAAACACAGCACCACACCAGGTACTAGGAAGGAAATGAGCTCTACACCGGTGAAATCAGAACAACTTCTTAAAAACCTAGACCTACAGCTGTTACTCAGCAAGTATAGTGCTTTAATAATGAACCTTAGTTCCTTTGGAGTTTGGCAGTTCTGGAAAACAGAAAGCCAGATGGAAGAGAAAAAAAATTAATGGGAAATGAATAGAGGAAATAAAACAGAAATTTATTAAAATTCATGACTGCAACAACACTGAAGGACATTGTCGTTGCAGAAAGTGTGAACTACCACTGTGGCTGTAAGTGGAAGAACATATTTTCCCAGTGCTTCCCTAGAAAAGCTGCTGGGTATATGTAGGAAGGGGGAGAGTCAGACATATAGGTAAGGGTATGTTCATTTTATTTAATCAAGCATACAACACTGCTTCCAAAGATACCACATTTCAGCTTTCCTTGTGCTTCTGACGTCTAACAAAAACTCAGAACTCTGTTGTTAGAAAACACAAAAAACTTACTGTGTCTTCATATGCTGTCTCCTCAGTTGTTTGTTATCTGTTGAATAATTTCTGTTTAATGTGATAGTGGCACAGAGTCTAAACCAAGCATTTTTTTGCCACTATTTTTTATGTTTGACAGCAGTTGGCTCATGTATTTTTTTTCTGGCTTAGATGCACAATCTAGGGAATGGAGAGGAATTATGTTATTGCATTGGGAGAGCATTGCAGGAAATAATTTTTACATTATTTTGATGGACACAGAGAATCTTTCTTATATAATGGTTCTTTTGTACATGACTGGGACCTATAGTAGTACTGCAGACCAGTAACTGTTAATGAAATTCTATTTCCCAAAGATGTATAGCTGTGAGATTTTTTTAAAGTCTCAAGACTGCTAGAAGTCTCTTAGCATTATAGTTCATATCTTACAAACTATTACAAAAAACAAAATTAAGTCAGGTTAAATGGGTCAGGGTTCAGGAATGACTGAGCTTCAAATCAAAAGACGTAATTTGGAAACTAAAGTAAAAATTGAAATAAAATGACAGCAAACTCAAGACAATGTTTATTCTAAGCATGTACAAACCCTTTTTGATGCTGTTTTCAAAATGACGCAGCAGCTAAATGTATTGCACCCCAGGGAAGTATAAACCTCAGGGCCTGATTCTCCTTGCTACATAATAACAATGGTGAACAGTAGCCTTAAAGTAGATATAAATTGCATTTAAATCTTCTTTATGGCTCAGCAGTGATACAAAGGAGGCTTGATATAAATGAGAATCAGGTCCCCCATATTTATTTAACCCCTGGGCTTTGTATATCATTTTGTTTGCACCTCTATGAGATTTGCAGAGGGATTTTTAATCAGGATTCAGTGTACAGAAAGCTAAATGTTTTCATTGCTTTACAAGTAGCTTTAATCATACGGGCAGATCATTCTTTTTATTTCTCAAGAGGGAATGGTAGAATTTCTTACCTTCACACAAACTGAGCTAAATGTTTCTGACACCCTAGTACAGTGTCAATTGGAAATTCACATTTCATGTAATAGCAGACCATTTTAATTTCATGAGCTAAAGAATTGGTTTCCACTTGCAAATTGTACTGAAAAAAGCAATATTGTCAGAAGAACTGGCACAGTGCTTCAAGAGATAAATCTATTGAATTAAATAAGAAGCTTTCATTACCTTTTACACAGCATTTCTGTATAACATAAGCATTAATTAAACTCTTCATTGCTTTCCCTCATTCAGTGGAGCATTTGCTAGGTTCGACAAGAAAGGTTGTCCAAGAAAATATGTGGCACCCAAACACCCAGACAATTAAAATACAGTTACTCAAACAGAAGGGAAGGAAGGGGAAAGGGGGAGAATATTTTGGTGCATTTGGACAAGCAGAACCTATCTACAGAAATATGTAATTTATGATTTTCAAGTTTTGATAGAAAGAAAGCTCTGATGTCTTGTAACAGGTCATCTCATTAAGCATTTCTCCAGACATTCTGAATACAAAGAGAAAGCGAGAAATTGTCTTAGGATTTTTAAGTATACTTTTGCGTACATAGAAGACTACTTCAGTTCAAGAATCATTTGCATTGTGAGTTGTTTCTGAATTATCAGAACAGCTCTGCAAAGTGTCTCTCCACCTCTGTGGGAAGAGCCCAGACATGGCAAAATTGTTTATTACGAACAAATTGATCCCAAAGAAGTTATCAAACCTTAAAGATATCTTTACGTAGCCCACATTCCTGAAGTGAAGGGATATGTATATTGGGTTCTGATATATTTCGATCTGTGTTATAATATTTCTAATGCCTTTTTTCTTGCAATTCCAGGGGAACACTTGAGAACCTGCCCTCAGGAATATACATGCTGCACCTCAGAAATGGAGGACAAGTTAAGTCAGCAGAGCAAACTGGAGTTTGAAAACTTGGTGGAGGAGACAAGTCACTTTGTACGCACCACTTTTGTCTCCCGGCACAAGAAGTTTGATGGTAGGCTGGATGTAATTTACTTATTTTCAAGGTTATGGGATTTTAAATCTTGGTGATCCAGAATGAATTCCAATGTTCTTTTCTTTACAATTAGGTATCACATTTGCATTTGTCAGTTTGGCTAAGATAAGGGTTAAGTTACAGCTGGCATGCTTATTAGCCTTATGAGTATTTCCTTTAATTACAATAACATCAAGGATCAGACTGTAAAGTGTCTGCAGGCTTGGCTAATGTTGAAAAAAAGATTAGATATGCATAGGGAGGTTTATAATTTTGTCTCCTGATTTCAAATGCAAAATTTAGGGATGCAGTTATGTTCACTGTTGCAAGATGTACTGTGGATCTCCCATTATTTTTTTTTATTGGAAAGCAGTTTTTTAGTACTCTGACTTTTTGTAGGTTTATGGCTGCAGTGTTTTCCTACATGGCTTTCTTTTGATATTTATAGCCTTGTAGAGTACTTCTGGGGCTTTTAAACAGTCATGCCTCGATTGCATTTGAGAGGTACTTTCATGCAAGCCACTACAGATGCATTAAACATATATATTTTCTTTTTTTATCTGGAAGGAATTGATAAAGAGAGTTTCCAGGCTTTCTTTATTTTTAATCAGTTTTGTCAGCCTTTTTAAGATTCTTTAAATTTAAGAGTTTCTTGTCTGTCATGGTTTACTAAATACCTGTCTTAAAGAATGAGCTGTTTTTGTGGATGTATCCATATTTGCAAGTCACAGTTTATTGGTCTTTTCTTATGAACTGCAGATTAATAAAGAGCAAAAGAGCTTCAGAATATTGTCATGTTTTTATCAACGGAATAATTTTTTTAAAAATTTAAAATAATTTTTCTAATATTGATTACCTCAATATGACACAGAAAGTTATAAAAGGAAGGAATGAGAAATATATAACATGAGGAAGTTCTAGCGCACCAGAGCAAATGCTAATATAATTCAGAATATGTCCCCAGTCTTTGGACTTCGGACTTGGTGTGGATGTGGATGTCTGTGCAGTGTCCTGCACTGTGATGCCCTCTATTTTTTAATGTTAATCTTGAACTTTTGTGCCCTAAGTTTTCAAAAATTGTAGTTGTCCTTGAAGAACTTCACAAAAAAATCTAGTGGTTGTGAGCACTATATCAGGAAGTCTGCAAACAAAATAAATGTTTGAAAATATCAGCAACATTTGCAGAGCTTTCCTTGTTTTCTAGAAGGAAAGCAAGAAGATCACTGGTGTTTAGTGAACAGTGCAGTCTAATGAAAATGCTGGGCTTGTTTATGGTAGAGTTTAAGTATTATATTATTTATTTTTAGGCAACATGTGGCATTTTTGATTTGCAATGAACTTAAACACATGACAGCTTTTTCAGTAACTTGAAATACTGTGAAACCGTTGTCTTTATTGATGGTAGGGTACATAGATCAAAACTGTTGACCTGTTAAAAATGTTGTATTTGGGAGGTTTTTATTGATCTGCTCTATCTTAACTGGATTAAAAAACTGTGGCTTATTGTACATTTTTAAAGGTAATTTGCAATATTCAGTCTCAATATTATCAAAGAGTTAAATTGAATTTTCTCTATAGGTTTTTTTTTTTATATTTTAATGATGTTATAAAACTATTTAAAAGTTGTTCTCTTATATGGAAAAACTATTTAATCATTCTAGGGGGCAAACACATTCGTGGAAAAATGCATTATCTAATAGGTTGTCTTTCAGTATAAAAAACACTTATACATTTCTCAGTTTAATACGGTATGACACTTTTTCCTGTAAAGCAAATATTAGATTGTAGGATAACTTTTGTATTTTAGTTCTTCAAGATCATCTCTTTTTGTTTTGTTTGATTTTAATTCGGTAGTTCAATTGCACAAGGAAGTTTTGATGCATGAATCTGCCTTTTGATGCTAGTACACTGCAAATAATAGAACAAATACAGTAGCAAATTTAAGCAATACCAGAATATATGAGCATATAAGAAATGCTGAGATAGGGAGCATATTGTGATTATTCCCTGGAGGAGTTATTCTGAACAAGTGTTGTGCAGACGTTTATGATGGTTTGTAAACTCTTAAAAGTGATGTGGAAGTTCTTGTTGATTTTTGATATTCTAGTGTACTAGGCAGGTCTTATGATAATACTAATTTTCACAACATAAGACTTTCTAACAGTGTATGAACTCTTTGCTGAATTATGATCTGATCGTTGTGTGTCTTGCTTCTCTTATGTTGCAGTAGTTTGGATCCTCTATCATTTATTTTCTGTCTCTCATTCATACACTTAAGTACAGGTTAGATGATTTTCTGATTTCCTTTGTGAGAGCTTATATAAGGTCTGTTTTCTCTTTCAGGGTTTTGCCCCTGATTACTATTCATGTTCTATTTTTCATCAATTAAATTCATTCTACTGTAGTATAAAGATTGTCTCTTTAGCCTCAGGTCAGTCACATAATCTTACACAAAATCACAGTACGGCTGAGATGTGAAGCCATCTCTGGTGGTGGTCTAATCAGTGTGCCTCAGGGTCAGCCACTGCAGATTGCCCAGAACCATGTCCACATGCCCACATGGATTTTGAATATCTCCAAGAATAGATTCCACAAACTCTCTGGCAACCTGTGCCAGTGTTTAGTCACCCTCACAATGAAAATATGTGTCCAGGTGAATTTATTTTTTTAATTAACTTGATATTTTAATTCTGTTTTTAACTACATGTGCATTCTTTCTTGTCCTGTCGCTGGGCTCTTCTGATCTCCCTCTACTCCCTTACAAGCAATTTACACACATTAATAAAATCTTCCTTTCTGTAGACTACACAGTCCAGTTTTCAGCCTTTCCTCTTATGTGAGATAGTCCAGTCTGTAATAACCTTACTGGACTTCTGCTGGACTTGCACCTAGATATCCACATCCCTCTTGTACTGGGAACTGTACCCTGCACTCCATGCATCACCTTACTACTGCTGAGTAGAGTAGAAGGTCCTAAATGTCATTTCTAGGTACTTTTTAATTTCATTTTACCTGAAGTACAGTATTTTCAAAATATCTCTAATAACTAACATCTGGAATAACAGTACACAAGAAAAACTAAAAATGAAATTATTTACAGAGAACTTTAGAAACTATTAAATGTTTTGGAACCAGTTACGTGCTTTTCATTTTAGATGGGAATTAGTTTTTGCAGCCTAAAGCTCTGCATGATCTTATTTACTTCTTACTTATTTGCAAGAAACACTTCTAAGGGAATGTTACTGTGGTGGGACTTTCAATTGCTCTACTCCCCCAGATCCAATTTTTTTCTCTGTGTTTTATTCCTAGTATTTTGTGTGGTTTTGAGATATCCGGTAGACAAAGATCTGACAGCAGTATTTCTCATTTGTTTTGTATGCTAAGTGAATTAATATAAATTACTATACAATATAATTTCCACTGCTGCTTTTTTCTTGGCTGAGGCATATCTACAGTTGTTTACAGATCTGTATCTAAGGTTAATCTCTATTGCCCATGTCTGTATACTTACCAGTGCATTGTCATATGGCATAGTCATTTACAAACATTCAATATCTGGAATTTCACTGTTGGATGAATGAGGATCAAGGGAATCTCCTCCTGGTAATTTTTCCTAAGAAAGCCTTGGAATTATAAAAATTTCTGTAAAATAATAAGTGATCAATTATCTCAGCAATGGGAGATACAAACCCTTCCAAATTCTAGGAAAACAAATAAACAAACTTTCACAGACAGGAAATACACAGAAAGTGAGGAGTGATAGCAGATTTTTCATCTAACTGTAGTCTGTGAGTAGGACTAATTCAAATGAGCAGACATGAAATGATCAGCTGTTTCCTGTTCCTAGAAATAGGCAAGCAATCATGCTGTAATTCCTAGGCACCCACTGCATACCCCAAAGCAGCTTAATATACATTATGTTCCCAATGTAGTTATAATAGCATCATCTTATTATCAACAATTCTCTTGCATGGTAGCATTGCTGAGCAGCTGTTTCACAGATAAGCCAGTTCTTTTAAGAACTGCTCCATCAGCAGCCCAAACCAGCCCTACCGGAAAGTTTTGACATGAATGTTAATGAGGAGACAAGTATCTGTTCAGTGACATTTTCTCGCTAATCTTTTGAATAACTACATGAAAATTATAGAAAATAAGATTATTTAAGCTTAATTGATCTGACCCTGATAAAAGAGAGACTGTCTCCTCATTCTCATTTGAAAAGGATAGGAATCTTGGCAATGGTTTTAAAAATGAGAGATCGTGTAAGAATAACTGTCATGAACTTGAATGGTTATAGATAGCCTTCAGCAGAATCTATATGGTGCTATGGAAGGAAAATAACTTCAGTAGAGTAAGAGCTAATCTGCATCTGTATTGATCTATCTCACAGGGGGTATATCATTTCCCATAGTCTTTTCTTCTTCTTCCTTTTTTTTTGTTTCCCCCCAATGAAGGGAAAATAGCAATACATACCCATTAGCGCTACTTTTGTTTCATTGTCATTACCAAAAGTTGCAGTGTAAATTAAAGAGCCAAAAAAGAAAATTTCAGAATTAACCCACCAAAACAATACCTGCAAGAATAGCTAACACCACAGAAACTGCTTTCTCATGAAATCTACAGAACAACTGGGGAAAAAAGAAAAAAAAAGTTGTTTAAAGTGTTTAAGAATCTTTCCTTAATACAGGAGGTGGCAAAAATGCATTTTAAGAAGTGTTTTTCTAAGAAAAGAAGAATTCCTAAATGAGAAACTTTTGTAGCAAGGTATAACTACTCAGAATAAATTTGGCCAAAAAAAAAAAAAAAAAAAAAAAAAAAAAAGAAACAAGGGAGTTGCTTGAAGTAAGAATACACTGAGATTCAGCTGCATGGACAGTGTAAGCTTTCTGGCCTTTGCACTTCTTCCCACTCTCTGCTAAGCCTGGCAGATCAGTTTTGGCCTGAAGCTTCAGTGATGTTCATGGTCTTCAGCAGAGGAGTGTGAAGCCAGCAGGACCCCATTTGCACACTGTTGCTGTCATGTAGTGCAGCTAAAGCATGGACTTTCAGCAGGACTTTTTTCATGCTTTCCTTGCATTGGAAAAACATGATTTTCACTTGTATTTTTCCTCAGTTTTTTGGAAACAGAGAATCAAAAAAGTCTATTTCCCATAGCCGTTTGAAATTCAGGCTTCTAAGGAGTGTGGGAACATCAAATAGATACATCATCGTCTGCAAACATTATGCACCTACCCATACTATTCTAGTGTTGCGATGTCTGCAATGGAACGTAAGCTCTGCTTTATGAATGCTGTGATACCAGGCATTTTGTTTTTTAGTTATGGACAAAACATTGGTGTTTTGTTTTGTTTTCTATACATTACACAATTTCAGAGTCACTTTGCAATATGTTTCCCATTAAATGCTACATCCATTTTGGGACAGCTGGGTTTTTTAAAACTGTGCAACTGTTAAGCTGCCACAGAGTTAACAAGCCATAATTTCCACATAACTCATCTTGTGTTTTAACATACTATGCAACTTATACACACCCTAAACTGCATGACTTAAAGTTAAAAGCCTAAAAAACAGTAACATCTGCTGGCTTGTAGCATGTAATTGTTTGCAAACCTCTATAGGAGATCTGGTGCAAGTTTCTAAACTTTATGGAGATTCCTGATAAAAGATCCTTTACATGTATTTGACAGGCAACTTTCATTTCAATATAAAATTATCAAGACCTGATATGATCCCATTCAAGCTGATAACAGAGGAATCTCTGTTGCATACAAACATTTTAGAGTGTAATTCTTCAGCATTTGCACTGCTACTACGGTTTAACATTATTTTATATTTTGTGGTAAAATTTGCCTATAAACTATGCTTATGTTAGATCAAAATAAAATACATTAAAGATCAGCTGAAAGGTGAGAGGCAAGTGAATCTTGGAAAGGAAGGATTGGCCCAATAGTAAGAACAGTTTCCTGCCAGGGATGTAAGCTCCTATAACCTTGTCGGGTGTCACGCTGGAAGGCATGAGACTGTCATGGCATGGAAACAGAAACTGTCTCCTGCACAGTCCTGCAGCCAGAGCAATGGCTTGCACCCCCTGCTCTTCTGCAGCTTCATGTGCTAGGTGCAACTCATCAGTGGAACATGTAATCCCCCATCCAACTGCATCAGGTTTGTGAAGCTACAAGGACAAGTTGCTGCACTGTGCTGAAATGTGTGGATGCTATCTGATCTCAAAATGATCCCATTTGAAAGCATGTTGTCCATGTACAGCCAAACCTAAGTAGGCACTGAGGCCAAGAATTCAGCATTTTTTCTATTAAATGGAAAGCAGAATTCAATTTGTTGAATATTAGAAGCCCACAGTGTAGTCAACAGGGAATTGTAGATGCAAGTCACTCAGATCTGAAGTGTACTCCTTAAATAAATCTGAAAAAGTCATTTCACAAAGTGCTCATTTCTGTATTGATCACAAAGGGCATTTAGTTCATGCATAGATACATATACAGTAAGGGTAAACATTTGCTCATATGAATTCCATTCTGAAGAATGTAACATAATAGTGAAACATCTAAAACATTTTTGAGACTCTGTTTATCTCTTTTAAATGTGGTCATATCCTTTCTGTTTTCTATACCATTTTGTGGGAAGAAATATATTTAAAATATTGAGACAAGTAAACACTATTGTGAGCCATTGTCTTTTCCTGGTTGAAAAGAAAAAGCACTTAAATTCAAATGACATCCAGTTTTCACTTAAGCTTTGAATACAGTGTGTGATTTTTAACATTTTACAAAGGAAATTGTTTTCTTAATTTAGTTTTCAGGCCTTAAAAATGCCAGCCCATTAGTAAAATTACTGACTCATAAGATAGCAAAGAACACTGCCTCAAGTCCATAACACTGATGTCAGACATCAGTACTCAGACAATCAGCCAACAGTCTCTGTTACCCATCCCTGATTCTTGCTCGGATGGTAGGTTTTCACCTGACACACAGTAAGGACAAAACCATTCTGTAAGAAATAAAAAACATGGACTGTAAATAACAAACAAGCTTCAAAACAGTGGTAGTTACATGTATTATCAGCACCCTG
This sequence comes from Lagopus leucura, assembly GCF_019238085.1. Taxonomy (NCBI): domain Eukaryota; kingdom Metazoa; phylum Chordata; class Aves; order Galliformes; family Phasianidae; genus Lagopus; species Lagopus leucura. Next base: position 33,557,220 of record NW_024962262.1, read on the forward strand.
GAAAATAGAAGCTATAACTTTACCAGCAAGGGTCCCCAAACCTCATTAAAAGCGGAAAAACTGTTTTTGAAATGAATGCCTTGACTGTAATATATTGGCATTGTTGTCCTTTGGCTGCTCATCTCTTGTTAATTCTTTCACCTGTGGTATCATGAGAGCACAAAAAAAAATATTCCATATATCTTAGTTGGGAAATATCAACGCACAGCTAACAGTCTATCCTTGCTGTTGAAGAGCTACACTCACAGTTAAAACATTAGACATATGTAAAAAATGAAGGAGGTGAAAACAGCTCATGTCAGTAGTGAAGTCTATCTTCAGTCAATAAAATCTCAGCAAAATCATGGCAAAAAAAAAAAAAAAGCAACAGAAAAGAGTCATTGAATACTAATTTCAGTGAGTGGGCGCAATGCCATGTGATTTGATTTTTACTCAGATAAGAGCAACTTGGCTACACAGTACACCATACTGAGGAGTTTCTCTTCTTAGGTAACTTTCCCTTTTTCTCACATTGAAATATTTTCTTAGGACCAAGCAGTTTAAGGAAGGCGTCAACTTACAAATCCTAGTATAAAAGCTGAATCAAGGTTTGGTAGGACCATGGAGGCATTACTGGAAGACAAAGTGATCTCTGCTATCTATGAACTAGCTGCTGAAGCATGTAAAGTGTCAAGAAAAGAAAAATGTTGCATGCAATCAAGGCAAAAGGAATTGATATCTGTGAATGAATACAAACTGTATATTTGCTGTATTCTCAGAACAGGCAAACAATAACTATTTTTGTTTGTTACTTTTCAAAAAATTGTAAACAATATTTTTAAGAAAACACCATTTCAGTAGTTGCACAAAGCAAGAAGTAAGACTTGAGGCTGAAAAATGTCAAAAAAGATGCTGTACAGAGTTAGTATTTAATTTCAGTCATTGAAAGTATTTTGAAGGATTTGGAATGAATGGTGAAGGTTATTTTAGAGTGAAAACTGTTAAAGAGTGAAAACTGAAAAGTGAAACTATTTGCATTTTAAAAAAGAAACATTTTCATAAACTATTTTTGGAATTCTCTTGTTTATTGCACAATGAGATGCTATGAATTTGTGAAATGTATCAGCAGTATTGCATTTCTATTTTTAATTTTACGGATTTCTAATGTTAACCTTTTTTTCCTTCAATTTTATAATCAAATCTCAAATGCTCTCAGGAAATTATTGTTACCAAAAAATCTGACCAATCTTGGAGTTGAAGGATAGAAATTCTTCTTCTGCTAATGCAGTCAATGGGAATTGTGACATTTCTGACAGAGGAATGATGTTCCTAAATTAAATAATTTTATCAACTGCTCCCTAGCTGTACTGCACACAGCCTTTACCATACTTGACATTTTTCTGTGTCAACGTGGAGCTTAAATGACATCTTTGAAACATCACAGTGGCATGAAAACAGTTCAGAGGTATAGAAATGGATACCTGTGTGATGCTAGTAACAGTTGTCTGAATAAGCTAACTGGGAATAACCAACACCACACATTCCTATTTCTATTATACTGTATGGGATTTGTTCTTGGAATATCATTAATACAGGAAGTCCTCCGACACGTTCCTCCTTAACTCCACTTTCAATGTCAGTCATCATTTTATCAGTCCTTATTATTAAGCCATTTTAAAGATTCAATTTTATTGGTTGTATTGATTTAAAGAATTTATTTAGCAGATATGCAGTTACACTTTAAATATCAAACAATCCATGTAATGCGTATGACATAGACAATTTGTATAAATAGATATCTCTTCAGATTCTAATACATGGATTTAAACAAATTCATATTTTGTGAATGGTTTTGTGCAAGCTGAAGTTATTCAGCAAAGGGACAAGACCAGATGTCTTTCAGCAGTGCATGGAAATAGGACTAGGGGAAACAGCCACAAACTGAAGCATAGGAAGTTCAGCACAAATCTGCATAAGAACTTCTTCACAATAAGCTTGACAGAGCACTGAAACAGGCTGCCCAGAGAGCTTGTGGAGTCTCCTTCTCTGGAGATCTGCCTGGATGTCTATCTGCACAGCGTGGTCCAAGGAGCCTGCTTTGGTAGGGGGGGTGGAATCAAGGTCCCTTCCATCTCCTACAGTTCTGTCATTCTATGATTTTACTGTGGTACATAGGTTCAGCATCCCATTGCCAGACTAGCTGCTCCAGCAAGCTGTGAGGTCACATCTTAAAGTTAGGGATGTAACAAAGTTCTCTGCAGATAATAATTCCTACATGACAACTTCTCTGTTAAATAAAAATAAGATGTTCAACATCAAATTTTCATTAAGTAAATTCATATTAAGAGTTTATACAGCTCTTTTATTGGAAATAACACTGCAAGAGATATTTTAACCTCCAGTTTATAGTAATAGCATCCTTCTCCTTGAATAACTATGGGCAGATCATTATTTTACACACTTTCTTGCAATTAATGTATAGATGTGATCATCGGAGCAGGGCTTGCCTTATTAAATCTGTACAATCCTGCAAAAGTACTTCTTTTCTTGCCTAAATAAAGTATGAAGGTCTTAGAAAAGTAAAGGAGAAAAAGATAGCATTTTCAAATGAACCATGTAATAATGCTTCATGTTGAAGGAAGATATTGCAAGCCTGAGAAATCTGGCTGTACCCAAATTCTATTATTGTCTGATTTTACATAGACCTTAAAAAAAGAAAAAACAAACACAGAATGGCTTGGATTGGAAGGGGATCTTATAGTCTGTCTAATTCCAACCCCCTGCCATGGGCAGGGATACCATCCATCAGGCCAGGCTGCCCAGGGCCCCATCCAGCCTGATCTTGAACAGCTTCAGGCAACTACAACTTCTCCAGGCAACCCACTTCAGTGCCTCACTGCTTTCTAAATAAAGAATTTCCCTTTAACATCTAACCTAAATCTCACTTTTTTAGTTTAAAACTGCTCTGCCTTGTCCTATTACTATCAGGCTGTGTTAAAAGTCAGTCTCCCTCCTGTTTATAAGTTACCTTTAAATACTGAAAGGCTGCAATAAGATCGCCCTGGAGTCTTCACCAAGCTGAACAAGCCCAAATCACCCAGCTTTTCTTCATAGGAGAGTTTCTTCTCCAGCCCTAGTTCAAAGTAATAATTGATCATTTCTAACAGCAGAGCCAGGGAGACAATACTACTCTTGGCAAGATAATAAAATATTTAACTGTTCACAGGGTAGCCTAAAAGCATAGGGAGTCTCTGACATCTTACATTCTCTTCTATAACAAGGCTATTTTTTTTTTCTTAGCTGCATTCTTCCATATGCAAAGAAATCCAGGACAGCATGTAAAAATAAGAAAGATTCTGTGATAAAATGGCAAAACTGAACAAATGTACAATGTAGCAAAGTAGTGAGCCTCACTAAAAATAGAATTTGTACTGGTTCAGGTTTGCAGATAATAAAACCAAAAACTGCCTCCTCTCCTAATGTGCATTGATTAGAATGATCAAGGTCATATGCCTTTACTTAAATTTAAAACCCAATGTGTGAATAAATAAGTTGTACTTCTTAGGTGAGTACTAATTTGCTTACAAGTGTACAATGACTAGTTTAAATACCAGTCCATATTTGTTTTGGTAACAAAATGGGAAGTTAAATCTCAAAGATAGACTACTTTAAAAAAAAAAAAAAAAAGAGTCAGCAATATGTGCCTGTAGCTGAAGAGAACAATGATATCCTGGGGTACATTAGGAAGAACATTCCCAGCAAAATAAGGGAGGTGTTACTCCAAATCTCTCCTGTCTTCTGTCCTGTTAAAACAACATCTGGAGTATTTTATCTAGTTATGCACTTCTCAGTTTAAGAAAGACAAGAAACTAACGGAGAGAATCCAGGAGAGAGTGACAAATGCGTTCAGGGGCCTGGAATATCTCTCTTATGGAGAAAGGCTAAGAGACCTGGGACATTTCAACCTGAAGAAGAAAAAAACAAAAGGGGATCTTAACAACATACACAAATATTTTAAGAAAGATTGTCAGGAAAATAAGCCCAGATTCTTATCGGTAGTATCCCACAAGAGATGAAAGGGTAACAGACCCAAATTCAGTAGCATATTTTAACCTGGCAGACAGATCAGTATCACACAGCTGCTCATTCACATCCCCCAAGTAGCATAAAGAAGAGAATTAGAAGAAAAATAGAACTCACAGGTTGATGTAAAAGCTACTTACTGAAACAGAAAATGAAAACAGAAACAAAAATGTGATGATAACATATATATGAAAGACATACAATGCAACTACTTGCTAACTACCCTTTAATGCTTTATAATCAGAAAAATATCAGCACAAAATCTCACCACCTAGGAAAAACCAATCCCAAACAATAACCCCCATCCTTCCAACTTAGTTTCCCCCCACAACTTTATAGCTTTCCATATGCTATCACATGGTATGGAATAACACCTGGCCTAATTCAGACCACTTTGCCAGCTGCACCCCTGCCACCATGCCATAAAAGTGGTCCCTTTCTCTAGAGACATTGATGAGCTGCTTAGGTGCAATCCTGTTTAATGGGCTGTTCTGTCTATGCAGTGAGGCTTACACTAGGTGTTCTCTAGAGGTCCCTTCCAACCATTCTGTATCTTTTTAGATGTGAGCCTTAAGACAATTTTGTGTTGCGTGCAGACATATGCAAGCCTAATATAAAGTTTTCACATAGAGATCAACGCTGACTTTAGCTAATGCACAAAATAAAGCACAGTGAGTTAAATCAACATTGTGCACATAATTTTCAAAAGTGCACTTTGGGATGAAGTTTTGTAATGCTACTTGTGCTCAGCTTGTGATGCATGTAGTTAAACTGCTGATGGGTGTGTTCCTTTGATGTGGTCTAGATTTTTGCTTATGCATCAGCAGGTTCTTATTGAATGTTTATCACAGTTGTACTATGGTAGAAGGAAGTGGTCTTATTTATCAGTTTCTAAAGAAGAGCATGGAGGAAGAGTGAGGGGACAATTAGAGGTGACAAAAGGAGAGATGAGGGCTGACTGTGCTTTTAGTAGGTATTTAATCTCATGAAAGAATGGAAAAACATTAAAACTTGGTGGTCCAAGAAAGGCCAGTTCAGTAAAGGTATCTCACCTGGCAATCTATAGATCATTATTATGGATTGATTTCTCATAGGTTGCAGAATCTGGTATAGTTTCTAAAGGTATGAGCATGGTAAGGCTGTTACCTGGGGATGGTTTGCTAGCAGGAAGTTTTAACTGTTAAGCATTACCTACTATGTAAATTTGCCTTCCTCTTGGCACCTGCTTTTCCTCTTTCACTCAAAAGATACTTCAAAGTGAAAGATGCGTCTGTAGATAAGCTTTCAAATGCACAGCTTGAAAGGAAACAATTCCAGCACTGCATAAAAACAATAACAATGATTCCTGGTTTCACTAAAATGTCTGAGTGTTAATCTCTTTAATTGGCATCTCTAATACTGTTTTTTATAAAGTGACTAAACAGGAAATATGTTATTATCCAGACTGGCAATGCTGCTATCAGTGCTTTATATTTCATTGTTTTCAGTTCTTTAAGCACGTCCAACAAAGCTACAATCCATATTTAATTCATAACTAGCAATGATCTGAAGGCTCCACATAATATCTGGAATAAAAATAAATGTTACAGGATGGGGGAAAGCAGAAGCCCAGTGGGCATTTACGGGGAAGATTTTTATGCAAAAGAAGGTATTCCTGAATTTTCTGTTGATGATATATCTTGTTATTTTCATATGCACATGAAGTACAAATGTTATGAGCTTCCCCTGCCTTAACATGCTCAAGAATTTTAGATGCTGAAGCTTAAGATCAAGGTCACCTTACTGTAATGATCATGCATACTACTAACCACTTTTACACTAGCTAAAAACTTTAAGCTTGTGGAATCGTCAAAAAGATCTGCAGACTCTTTTGATAAAAGAAAGGGGAGTGCTGTTGTTTAACCCTGCAGGCAGCTAAGCATACATGGCTGTTCACTTGCTCCCCTGCAGTAGGAGGGGGAAGAGGGTTAGAAAAAGGTAAAATTCATAAGTTGAGATAAACAAAATCTTATAGGACAGAAAAAGAAGGTAAAATAACAACAGCTGTGATAATAGTAGAATATGCCAAGTAAGTGGTGTGCAATGAAATTGCTCCCCAAGCAGTGGCTTCCCTTTGCCTCCTCAGCCAAGTCTTCCTCGTTTTATCATTCACCATGTTTTATGATAAGGGATATCTTTTTGTCCTGTTTGTGTCAGCTGCCCTAATTCTGTCCTCTCCCAACTCCTTGCGCACCCATAGCTCCTCACTGGCAGGGCAGCACAAGAAGCTGAAATGTACTTGGCTCTGTGTAAGCTCAGCAGTATAACCAAAATACTGGTGTGTGATCAACATTATTCTCACTCTGAGTCCAAAACACACCACCACTCTGGCCGCTATGAAGAAAGTTATTCCAGCTTGAACCAGGGCAAGCAAGAAGGGTGAGCAAGAAAAATGAGAAAATTCAACTGACTAGTCATGTGTGTAACTCTTAGACATAAGGACAAGATAATGTCAAGAATGTGAAAAAATTAAGAGATCTGAAGTTTTGAGAAGAAATAACTTGAAAATTCAATGTTTGACTGTTTACATTGGGCATCAACACAAAAACGTTGAAGTACTAATGTAGATTTCAAACTCTTTAAAATGGGCTGTCCTCTTCTCCTACAAGTGCCCTGCCTCTTAGCCTGTTACAAAGGCTTTATTTGACTACACAGCAAGACTGCATGCTATCAAATTCACTAATAGACCATCGATGAACCAGAGCAGCAAGTTTTGCACCAGCTAAAAGGCTTCTTCTCAGCTTTTGTTTGCAAAACATGTGTGAGTTAATGGAGTATCACGTTTATACAGTGCTAGGACATTGACCCAAAGTCTCTTAAGGAAATAGATCTAGGTTTCACCTAAGTGTACTCTGCTTTACAAGGAAAACAGCTCACATTTTCTAATAAGATGATAATGTTATTTGTTCATTAAATAATGAAGGTGAATGACAGCTTTTCTGCACCTGAATCTTTAGTATTTGTACATTACTGAGTTGTTCTTTCTTGGAGAGAAGCTATCTTCCAAATAAGTCACATTTCTTTGAGTATCTGTTGGAAATTCAAAGTTTACAATAACAAATCTAATTTGTATGACTGTAGGAGAGAAAATAATCTGGTTTTCTGCAGAAGTGTTCAGTGCCATTTCAGAGGGAAATTGGGGAATGCTTTAGAAATAGCCTAAATTTTTTAGGGAGTCTATAGAGAAGAACATTTCAAATGCCATATTTCACATCAGTAATCTCAGAATCATTCTTTCCCAAAGATAGAGAATTCTTACAATGATGTTGTCAATCTATCATGTTTAAAAGTTTAACATAAATCATGCTTTTGGACTGTCAGGCTTTTCTGTTAATACTGTTAGGTAAGATAAAAAGAAAGGTTGAAAATGGATTAGAAATCAATTGAAAAATGATAATTTTGAATACGTTCCTCTGCAATATTCACTATATATATATACACAGTTCCCTCTAGTCACAAAGAAGAACTTCACACATATTATTCACAGGACGATAAATATGAAAAAGATTGTTTTCCCATTTAATTTTTTTTTTTGTCTGTGTGACACTCTCAGACACTTTTTCACTTTGTGTATCTTAATTTTACTGTTTATACTTTCTCTTAAACATTTGTAATAAGCAATCTTAATTCAGTTTTGTAATTTCTCTGTAAGCTAAATAAATATGCACATACCTATAAAGATGATGAACAAACTGAGGCACATAAGGGAAATTTTAATTTCTAGGGGCCACACAGTTCAGTAGCAACAGAATTGGAAACAGAACAAGGGCTGATTTCCAGTTGCATCATCTTAGACAGACCCTTTCCTTTCTTCATGTCAATGCTATAAAGTTTTTAGAGGAGTTTTTCTTGGTTTTCATTGATTTCATTGATTACCTCTGTATTAGGGATTGCAGAACCTCTCATTTTGGAAGCATATACAAATTTAATTAATGGGCTGTTCAACCCTTCTTTCAGGTGATTAATAAATGATTCATTTGAGAAGAGCACACATTCTTTATCTGACACAAGCTTTTTCAGATATACTACTAACATAAATAATTGGACTGCTGAAATTCTGCCATACCCTCTCATAGTTGATCTTTCAAAACAACAGCACTCCCATTGTATCAGATTTCTGCTGTGCAACCTCATGCCAGTTTCCCAGAGCTGAAGTGGATCACTGCTCCCCAGTTATTTATCAAACAAAGGCTGCCTTTTTGTTTGGATCTGTTACCAAATTGCACCAGACTTGTGGCCGTCTTAAATTCAGTGTTCATAAAATCATTTAAGGATGACTGGCAAGAAAGTTGTTTCTGTGAGTATTATTACTGAACTGACTGCTGTTTTGTCTGTCCCCCTGCATGCTGCACTTCCTGATAAACCTCTAAAACATTAGATAATTACTCATCCTTGATTTGTTCAATTTTCCTCCAAAATGAACCATAAATTCATTTGTTACTTTGGAGAACTAGATTTTGGCTTTAGCTAGTAAATTGTCTGCAATGCACCATTCTGTAGTGAGCTAAATATAAATCATTAATATTGAATTTTAGAATATCTGGCAGCACTTCTTAACTACTAATTAGAACCCCCTGACTATACACTCTGTAGTAGAAACTTTGAATATAACTTCCCTAAAAGAATTTTTCAATTCCCGAAGATTTTGTATTTGCCTTATTGTAATGCAGAACAGTGATTTAAAAAAAAAAAAAAAAAAAAAAAAAAAAAAAGGCTTTCCATGTCATACCTAGTAGTGAACAACTGTTGATCTCAGTGATGCCTACTTAGTTCTCCCGTAAAGGTCATATCTTATTCATAAATATACTGCCTTTTAAGCTGGCTACAGATGGTACGCTGTTTTCTTCTGGCACATGCATGATTTCCAAAAGCAGCCTATAACTTTCAGAAGAGGAATACAAGTATTACCTAACAAGACATACTCTTAGTAAAAAATATATTTTATGGCAGGTTCTAGCTTTTGCCCTTTCCTCCTTCTTTCTGGCTTTGCTGTGCTATTTTTTCTCCAGGAAAGCATTCTGATATTACAGGTGCTGAAAGTGACAGCAATTATTAAATAGTTGTATTTGGATGACAAGTATAATCTTTGATAGAATTAACTGTTTCAATCAGTGTTTACTAAAAATGACATAAATCGTTGTGACTACTTACACAAAATATTGGCACACCAATATAAAACAAAACAAAGAAACAAATAATCTCATAAATAAGTACTGCATGTCCTTAGGACAAAAAGTGAGACCAGAAATGGAAGCAGTCCTAATGGTTATAAATATTTAGGAAGAAAATATATATAAGCAACAAAGCTGCAAAAAAGACCTATATTCTATGTGTTCAATTGATGACAAAATGATAAGATATCTTCAAATAATACAAATATGCTTTTTTAGTATAATTCCTTCCACTCTGAACATATGATGTGCGTAATTAGCCTAGAAGCTGTCTGTACAGCACAGAACTCTGAACTATCCAGCATCTTACAGCTCTTCTCTTAGAGAACTGGTGGAAATCAGCATATCATCTTCAGGCTTTTTTCTTGAAATATATCTGCAGAGAATACAGAGTTAAATGTTCCTATATTCCTTTTACAGCTATTGCTTGAAGATAGCTTATTAGCTAAGTGATTGATTTATGCTTTGACCTTTACTGTTCAGTAAGTGATCTGTTTCTCTTTGCCTACAAAAAAAGTGCATGCCTAACAAGATAGCCCTGCCACAATTTCAAAACGTGTTACAAATGGAAAGAATAAAACCTGATATTTGAAAATGCTGCATATGAAATATAATACTAAGAATATTGGTAATGACAAAAGATACTAATAGTAATTACTGCTAATATTCATTTTATATGATGTTGAAATATTTCCAAAATGTGTATTGTGTGTGCCTATATGCTTTTAAACATGAATAGATGTTGTCATTTATTCACAGAAAATTGCAGTAAGCAGTGCTTTTAATCAGATGTCTCATAAACTACATTTAGAACACCTGAATAACTTTGAAAACTCTTTGTCTGTTTAACACTTAGAGTTTAAGTATTTCATCTTTTATTTGTACTCATGTGAAGGTTTGTTTCTGGATATAAAAGCCAACTCCTAAGATGTGGAGGTATTTAAAAATTGAATATTTTTATTATTGTTTGTTGAATTGTAAGTACAGTCTTGTATTATATACTGCTACATCCCTAGAAATACTGCTCTGAAATAAATAAAAAATAAATGATGTCCTGAAGTGCAGCAGGTGCTAGTTGTGTCATTCCAACATCAGTTTGGGGTTCAACAGCCTTTCAGGACTGAGATTGTCAGTTTGCAGGTGTTAAAATTAAAAGACTGTGAGGCCAGCTGCATTCAAGCACTGTGAGTGTTCACAGCAGGCATTCAAGGGCAAATCATGCTTGAACAACCTGGTTGCCTTTTCAACAAAATGACTGGCTATCTGAATGAGAGAAGAGACATGGAAGTAATATACCTTGACTTTGGTAAGGTTTTTGATGCTGTCTCCCACAGTGCTCTCCTTTTGGTAGTTGATGAAACCTGGACAGCCTTATCTGGCTGCTATATGGGTAGAAAATTATCTGGAATGTCATGCTCAAAGGGTAGTGATAGGTGACTTGATGCCTGGAGATCAGTGCTGGGGCCCTTATTGTCCAGCGGCATCATCTGTGATCTCTGCAGTAACACAGAACAGATCCCTTCCAAGTCACAAAATTAGGGGAAATGCCTAATGCAAGTAGTAACTGAGCCTCAATCCAAAGGCTTATTGTGGGAAATTTGGATGAGCTTGAGGCCTGAGTCAACAGGAACCTCATGAAGTTCCGTTAAGAGAAAGCAAACTCTGTGCCTGGAATTGACAGTTAATATGCAGACTGGAAAGAAATTACCCAAGAAATATCTTAGCCGAAGGGTTGTAATAGATGCCAGGCTGAACATAAACAATGGGCTTTTTGCCTTATTGTGGCATATCCATACACTGAGATATATATGAAGAGGATCATATCCAGTGGAGAGAAGTTATGATCCTCCCTTTGTATTGATGAGGTCACACAGAATTAATTTTATGTACCCTCTTTAGCAGGATGTGGAGAGGGTACAGTAGAGGGTCACAAGAAATCAGGCAGTTCTTCAGTGTTCTTTGCACACCTAGACCTCTTTGTTCTTGCTTTCTTTAAGTTTCTTAATACAGTTATTCAGGGTGCTTCCTTCCCATTTTTAGTGATTAACGCTCTTCATCTTGTTCACTTCTCAGCTGTGTCCCAGCACTAGTCTTTCCACTGATATTTTAAACAGTGGCCTCTCCTTCTGTTATTGAAGATAATTATGTTATTGATTGTTTCCAATTCCTGATGATTCATCTTGTTAAATACAGAGGACTTCAATGTTAATCACCCTCATGGTACTAGGACTTTTCCTCATAGTTTTGTTCCTAGTGTTCTGAGACTTTGAAACTTCTATCCCTTCCTTCTTACCTCTCCCTCTCTATCTCATTCTTTTTCCTTTTTGAAGCAGAACGTCAGTGTGGATGACTTCATCTTATCAAACTGTCAATGCCACTGATAGTCAATGGAAAGAAGTGAGGATTAACAGGGGTCAAAAAAGTATTTCTTACATCATAATAGGTTAGACATATATCTTGTGTATGTGGTTTTTCATCTCTGTTGGAGTGAAGATTAATCCTCTCAGATGCATGGCACTGATATTTTAAGTTAAGTAAGAGGATATTGCCATAGATCAGAGTGATCATAGCCAGAAAGAATTATGTTGTCACTGTTTCACATTAATAGGAGCTATTCCTATATCTCTTAATCTCTTCCCATGTCCAGTTTCCTCTACCAAAAACTGTGTTGGTTTTGGTGTTTCCCCATATTTTTAATATTTTTATTAACAGACACAGAGGATGGGAACATTGCTTTTCTGCTTTTTTTGCAGTGTATTGTGTGTGCATGGATCAGAAAGCTTCAAACCCTGAAGCTGCTCTTCAAACATTAAAATAGTTGAAGTACTGAGCACCTCACCCTTAGGTCTGTTAACATAGATTTCAGACAGCAGAAACAGAGAAAATGCTTTTGTGTGTTTATTGTCTTTCCATTTTTTACATTCAGATTAACTTACTATCCTCTGTTATGTTGAATGACATCAATGTTCCCCACTCTGAGAAACATTATATGGTTACTGGCTGGAACAAAATGCTTGTGCTGTGTTTTAGGTATAGCAATATACAGCCAATGAGATTTTAATAACTCTTTATCACAGTTGGACTATAATAATAAATGCACCAAGATCTCAAACATTTAAATTCTCTTTATCTTTGACCTAGGACATAGCGGAATCTACGTGAGAAATGCGATTAGAATTTTGATTTACAATAAAGTAGCCAATACTACAGCAGTATTTGTGGTCTCCTTGAATTTAAGCTTGCCTGACAGTATTTTATTGCACCAGAAAATCAACATTTGACTAACTTTGTAGGTATAGCTGCACTCTTTCAAATTTTTCTTTCCAGATATTCATGAAATCTTCAGTGACTCTGAAGGAGAACTTTCCCAGTCAAATATTATAATGAAAATGTCTTCTTTACAGATACAGGATCAACAAGAACCAATTTCCTCCTCTTCCAGATCTGTTTAAAAGCATGACTTAAATGAGGAAAGGCCAACAAAAAACCCTGATTTTTTAATTAATTCTGTGGTCACTTTTTTATTTTCCCCTCTTTATTTATTCCAGGAATGTTTTAATTCTTGAAGCACAAAGTACAGTCCAAGTAATCTGCATACCTACTTGAATATAAGCATATATTGTTAAGCAGTATCGTACATTTGCCTTTCAAGCACATTTGCCTTTCACTTCTATGGTATATTTTACATATATATACACATACGTATAAAATTATAGCAATTCATGACCTGTAAGTGGCTGTGTGTTTTGTATGGCTGAAATTAGTCACATTGGGTGATATCATAAACAAGGCTAAACACTGCATTTTACAAAACAGTTTGGTAAAACCAGGTTGCACAGTCAGAGACAATTGCAAGTCAGAGAAAATACAAAACATTCTCCCAGAAGTGAAAATTCCTCATCTTTTTAAGTAAATGTTAATAGCCTTATATCTGAGACAACTCTGTTCTCAAAGACCCATTTTACTGAGACCTGAGAACTAAAGTGTCTGATGTTGTTCATCCTGCCACAAGCTTCACTATTCTGCAATTAGTTGCTTATTCAAAGAATTTGGCCATTTGTGTGTGACGCTAGAAAGAGTGTAATGTAACAATACTGCTTTAGCATAATACTGGATGAGCTGCACTGGAGATATTTGAACTATTTCTCTGGAACAAAGACACAGTCACTTGGATTAAGCCTTTTATTTTATTTTTGAATGCTCAGTGAGAGGCTAAACTTGTGTTAACTTTTATTTTCCCAGTGGTGAAAAATCCTTATTCCTGGGGCCAAACAATCTCCTGATTATAGCCAAAGACATTAGCTCACATCCATGTCAGCAGCTGTGTTGCATAGCCATGGCACCTGTTGGCTTTGTCAGCATATCTTCACCTGACACATACAGGGTGTGTCTGCTCCACACACTGAATGTGTGTGAATTTCCCACAGTGGCTTTCACATAGTATGTTGTTGTTGTGTTTTGTGTTTTTTTTTTAACCTATGATTATATCCATCATTGTGATTACAGGTTTAGGGGAGTTTCTTGATTACTTTTATTCCCTTCACAATAGTTAACATAACATGTTATTGTAATACTACAATTAAACACGAAAGTATGTTATTTTAACCCACCTTCAAAATCCGTCTTTTATATCTAGAAATTGTTATGAAAACATACGAAAGTACAAACTGCTTGGCCATAAACAAAAATTATTTTTTAGTATGAAAATGTGTTTTTAGAATCAGTACTACTACAATACATTGTTATGAAGGGTTCAAAGAGAAAATTAGATACTGCTTTTAAGTATAGAGAAAGCAAACTATGATTTCAAAGTCACAGGCCTTAGAGGTCAGGAGGATATAGTGCTTACAGCAGTAAGAAATAGCAATAAAGAAGAGGGGAAGAAATAATAAGGAAATAATTTGGATGTTTAGAGACTTTTTTTGCCTATCAGTAAAAAAAAATGCGAAAAAAGAAATCATTTGGGGACAATGGGCTAGGAAGATAATTCACGCTTGATTAGAGCTGACGGTTTTTCTTCCTGAGAGTTGTTTTAAAAATAATATTTATTTTCCTACCCTTATTTCAAGAATGCATTTTCACTGAGGTAAAAGTCAGAATCTGCATATAAATGGAAAACCTTCAACACCATCATGGGAAAATTTCATTTTCTTGTGCAAGGGTAATATTATTATATACACTCCTTAATACCGAATGAAGTGTAAAACAGAATATTTTATTTAAATGTAAATTTTGAAAAATGAATGCAGTGGTATCTCTAAGCTCACTCAGCATCAAAACGCCAGTATTGGATAATAAACACCTAAAATATCCATACTTTAGTTTCTCTGTTTTTAATATAAAATTTTAATAACTGAAAGCAATGCCATTCAAGAAAACTTTATTTATGAAAAGCAATTTGTAGCAAGTAAAGATGTAAGCCCATTACTCACAAGTTTGCTTCTGTTGTGTATTTAAAGGGGGAGGGTGGAAAGTACTTTCAGTGTTCTTACCATAGAAAATATTTATCAAGGAAATGAGTCTTGGTGTTGATGCCAGTGTGATGCAAGACTCATTCCCAATTTCCTCCCAGTTAAGTATTACGGACTCCTCTGCCTGTTCCACAAATCTACTATTGTATATTTACACTTGGAAACAATATATTGAGTTAGACATTTTTATTTTCCTTGCATTTTTACTTAAATAAATAACTGCTTTGGCTTTTTAATCCAGATGAGGATTCATTCAAAAAATGGTAGTGCCCTTGTCCTCTTTCACTGCATAATTTACAAAGTAGGTTCAATAACAGTTTCTGGCTTAATGAAAAGGCACTGTTTTCAGAATGTTTTTTTTCTTAACTGTGTCACACATTCATTGTGACTTTCACAGCCACTCTTGGCAGTTTCTGTTCCCTGTTTTTAGATGGGGCAGCATTTATTAACTTCACTAAGTTTGGAGATATTTAGATAAAGTGGGTACAAAGTATTGCTGATATTCTCTTGCTAGTTTTAATAATTCAAAAAGCACAGATTTGGGTAGTAAGAACAGAATTGTTAAAATCTGACATGTTTTATTACTGTTTACAGATAAAACACCTGTGAATAATTGTGTATGAACAGGCTAGGTCTGAAATTAAAAAAAAAGAAATTAAATAGAAAATATGTATAAAAACAGATTGTACCAATACAAAATTATACAATACAGCACTTGTAAAATAACAAAAATAGCAGCAGCCTGTCAGAGGAATTAGTGTTGATGCCGTTACAGCTTTCTCACTTTGTTTATTGTGCAGTGATCTGTGACATTCCACTCTCTTCAAGACTTCATCTATCATCTATGCAGTACTGAAATCTATAATATATCCAAACTGACTAATTCAAATCCTTTGAATATAAAATCAATACATCACCATGTCAATCATCCATTCCTGCAAGCAGAGGCAACTTTTATTTAGGAAACAGAGCCTTTAGCAGAAAGGTTTGAGATGCTTGGAACCTGAGAGTAACTTCCAGTTCTTTACTGTTCATAGGTAGGAGGATCAGCATCTGTCTCCACTAGGCATCTGAGAATTTCCACTCTCTAAAGCCCTTGTACAAGGAAGATTTTGAAAGGTGTCACTGAATTGTAGAAGGGAGTATTAAAAAAAAACATCACACACACAAGGAAAAATGGTTAACTATTGCATTACTTGACATGATAACGAATACTACATGAAAAATTGTCTTATTAGAAATCTTTTGGAGAATTGCAGTATGATATGGCACTTCTTTCAAAAACATAAACACATAAATTGAATCAAGGAATAAATGAATAGATTTGAATAGCAGCATTTATCCAAATACAGTTTTCAACGATCAAGTAGGCTTGGCATATGATATTTTGTAAAGGAGTGAACAGGAATAAAAAATATGCAATGAAAATCATATGAATTGGCAATAATGGGTACATGCTATCCTTTTGTTGAGAACTCAGTTCTGATAATTTTGCAGGGACACTTCCTTGGACTGCATTAAGTTTCATTTATATTATGCAACACTGATTTGAAGATACAATATTAGGGAGTCCTGTGCTTAGAAGGGATCCTTTCCACAGGGTTTGCTTTCAGTTTATTAGGATAATGAAGATTAACCTTTTACCAATTGTAATATGGTCGAGTGTTATAAAAAGTTTTGTAAACTCTATTTAGTGCACTTCTGATCTTCTGTTATAACTTACCAACACAGTATTACTGCAAATCCAAATATACTCCCTAGTGATTACAGATTACAGTCACAAATCCAAAAGGTACAACACAATATACTTTTCTTAGCTAAATTAATTATTTCAGTTCTGGGCAACTCAATAGTAAGAACTGAACCACCAGCTGGCAAATATATACAGTGAAAACATTTAGCAGCAGGTTTTTACATTAGTAACAGCAAGAATCCATTTCACAGAAAACAACAGAGAATAAATGATTCTCATTTTAAGAGTCCTTAAGGCTAAAGTGCTTTATTCTCCTTAAATGTTCTGACTAACTAGCTCCATGTGATGTCATGAAGATTAATTTTATGTGGCTAGTTTCTGCTGCAGAGATACAGGAGAAATGTGTACAAGTCTATGAGAAGTAGGGATGACAGAGTAGAATAATCGCATAAAACAAAATTGTCCAATTTCATAAGCAAGCTTTACATGGTTTGCTTTTGAGTGTGACGATATCTACTTTTTTAATAATTTCTAACGTTGTGATTATAAGCTCAAAGATGGAACATACCAGATACCTCCCTGTTTACAGAAATTTTGTGTTCCATAAGTGAAAATGTAGGCTTGAAATGTTTTTGAGACTGATTTGCAAAGAAGT
Source organism: Lagopus leucura (assembly GCF_019238085.1). Lineage (NCBI taxonomy): Eukaryota > Metazoa > Chordata > Aves > Galliformes > Phasianidae > Lagopus > Lagopus leucura. Next base: position 33,574,311 of record NW_024962262.1, read on the forward strand.
GGTGTCAGCACTCTTCTAGAAGACATACATACATACATAAATAAATAAGCAGTATATCCAGGAACATAAAACAGTAGTTTGGAATTCTGCTGGGACAGCAAAGAGATAGGGTAGAGTGTTTTTTTTTTTTTAATGTTTGTTTGTTTTCTAGAAAACACCTTTTATTACCTTGTTTGAAGGAAACTTAACTAGTTGTTACAAAGCTTCTTGTTCAACTGTATGAACTTCCATTATATGTCAAAGGAAACAAAAATCAGTTTTGTAAGCATCACTTCCTAGAGTAATTTGACAGAATCACAGAATCACAGAATGGTCAGGATTGGAAGGGACCTCAAGGATCATGAATCTCCAACCCCCCTGCCACATGCAGGGCCACCAACCTCCCCATTTAATACTAGACCAGGCTGCCCAGGGCCCCATCCAACCTGGCCTTGAACACCTCCAGGGATGGGGCATCTACAACCTCTCTGGGCAGCCTGTTCCAAAACCTCACCACTCTCTCTGTGAAGAATTTCCCCCTGACATCTAACCTAAATCCCCCCTCCCTCAACTTAAAACCATTTCCCCTTGTCCTGAAGTTATCAACACTTTCTAAGAGTTGATTTGCCTCCTGTCTGTAGGCTCCCTTTAGGTATTGAAAGGCAATGAGGTCACTGCTCAACCTTCTTTTCTCCAGGCTGAACAAGCCCAGTTCCCTCAGCCTGTCTTTGTAGGGGAGGTGCTCCAGTTCCCTGATCATCTTTGTGGCCCTCCTCTGGACCCTCTCCAACAGCTCTCTGTCTTTTTTGTACTGGGAGCTCCAGACCTGGACACAGTACTCCAGATGGGGCCTCACAAGAGCAGAGTAGAGGGGGACAATCACATCCCTGTCCCTGCTGGCCACCCCTTTTCTGATGGAGCCCAGGATCCCATTTGCCTTCTGGGCCGCAAGGGCACACTGCTGGCTCATGTTAAGTTTTTCATCTATCAAGACCCCTAGGTCCTTCTCCACAGGACTGTTCTCAAAGACTGCTCCTTCCAGTCTATATGGATGCCTGGGATTCCTCTGGCCCAAGTGCAAAACTCTGCACTTTGCCATGTTGAACCTCATCAGGTTTACTCGGGCCCAGCTTTCAAGCCTTTCAAGTTGAGGTCCCTCTGAATGGCATCCCTTCCTTCCACCATGTCAACCGCACCACTCAGCTTGGTGTTGTCAGCAAACTTGCTGAGGGTTCACTCGATTCCGTCATCTATGTCATTGATAAAGATGTTAAAGAGAACCAGTCCCAAGACAGACCCCTGGGGGACGCCGCTCGTTACTGGCCTCCACCTGGACATGGAGCCATTGATGACCACCCTCTGTCTGTGGCCTTTCAAGTAGTTTCTTATCCATTGAGTGGTCCACCCATCAAATCCACATTCCTCCAATTTGGAGATAAGGATGTGGTGGGGGACCATGTCAAAGGCCTTGCTCAATTCCACGAAAATGACATCAGTCACCTTTCCTTTGTCCAGCAATGCCATAACTCAATCATAGAAGGCCACCAGATTGGTTAAGCATGACCTTCCCCTGGTAAAGCCATGCTGGCTGTCTCGGATCATACGCCCTATCCTCATGTGATCTGCATGTCATCCAGGATGATCTGTTCTATGATCTTCCCAGGCACAGAGATGAAACTCACCTGCCTGTAGTCCCCGGGGTGCTCCTTGCTCCCTTTCTTACAAATGGGAGTGACGTGACCCTTCCTCCAGTCATCCGGGACCTCACCTGACAGCCACAACTTTTCAAATATGATGGACAGCGGCTCAGCAACCACCTCAGTCAGCTCCATCAGAACCTCTGATGCATACCATCCGGCTTGTATACATTCAGTCTCATGAGACGTTCTTGGACCTGCTCTGCCCTCAGAGTGGGGGGAGGATTTACCACCCCAGTGCCCACCTAAGGTTTAGGGATGCAGGTCTCAGGGACATGAGAAGTACTGGAATCCTGGCTGCCAGTGAATACTGAGGCAAAGAACTCATTCAGCATCTCAGCCTCCTCTTTGCCCGTGGAAGCCAGTTTTCCTTTTACATTTACCAAAGGAGGTACACCTGCTTTGGCCTGTCTCTTCTGGCCAATGTACCTGTAGAAAGTCTTCCTATTGTTTTTCACATCCCTCGCCAAGTTCAGTTCCACTTGCGCCCTGGCTTTCCTGATCCCACATCTGCAAGTCTGGACGGCATCCCTGTATTCTTCCCAGGTGACATGCCCTTGAAATTTGAGAACAGCCAGAATACTTGAAATATCTCTACCAGAGTACCTGACACGACAACATTCCATTAGAAACATTTTAAGTCTGCTTTATTTTGTTTTTTTTCATAATAACACTGATCTAGCCTTGTTGCAATCATAGGAATCTCTGTACTAATTACAATGAAAAGGTATGACATAGAACATTTTGGATATTTGCATTCTTCTAATCTGACATTTTGAAGCTACAGATTAGAATAATGCATTTAAAATGGCAGGGGATGCCTGTGTTTAAATGATTGAACTTGCAATCTAGCCAAAATTGTCAGTGGAAGCTGGCATTTCTTCAGCTATCTGCTAGGATAAACTGGGTATGTTTCCAGGTCCACTGAACTCATTCATTTGCTTAAACACAGTTATCTAAATGCACGAAGATTCTTTGTGTCAAATTCTATGTGAGATGTCCAAAATGATCCAAGACACATCCTACGTTATTTCAATTGCATTACTTTTTTTTTACAACAGATTTTAAGCATTTAAATTGAAACTCATCAGCTTCCCACATCTTCAGTCAATGTAACAAGAGGCCTTCCTGTCCTTAGAAGAGGTCTGAGACACGTTGGGATGATTGAAATTAGACACAAAATTAGACACTTGCTGTAGAGGCACCTCTATTTCCATTTTCCAGTCTGAATCTAATGCTCGGTGTGGACACAAATTGATGTTCAAATCTGGGAACTTAACACAGGACTTGATGCTCCCTAAAATTCAACAAAGTAAAGACAGTAGGATATTCCTCAGGGAATCTGAGTTAAAGCACTATGTGTTTTCTCTGTGTTATATGGATATCTAAAGTTAGGGTGGCCAAAAGTCAGTTGTCTGTCCAGGCTATTTGAGATTCTCTGGATTATATGCTGGTAGATAAACCTCAGCTAGGAATAGTATTTTGAGGCATTTTAGTGTGCTCTAGAAACTACGTCAGGCATTTTCTTGTATGGCCAAATTTAAGAAACTCTGTACACTTTTAGAATTCAAAACAGTTTACTATCTAATACATGTAACACATAGCAGAGACTAATGAGCTACTAGATTAAGCATTTATATGGTCCTGCAATGAGATACCAAGAAAATCTCAGGTGGCAACCATTCAGTAGTCAGATAGGGAACAGGCTGATCCCCAATATTGATAGATTTCCATTTGTGTTTTTTTTTTTTTTTTTTTTCCCTTTGCTTTTCATACTTTCCTGATTCAGTATTTTATTTCTTGAATCATTGATTTGCTAAACAATTGCTAAACCGTCCCAATGTTTATATTCCTTATAATGCATGATGTAGGTGACAGTCTTTCTCACACTTCTGCAAGAATTTTCTCTCTAAGACTGAGCTAGCACTGCACCATACTGGGCTTGACTCAAGAAAGCATTTTGCCTGGGCTGAGAGTAACAGAATTGAGCATGAAATGTACAGAAGACTTAAGTTACTCTCAGGAGGTAGTTGAAGGACATGAAGGACACCAAATGTGCTTAATTTGGGCAATAATTCCTCCTTGATAAAAAAAAGTGCTGTCCTAATGAAGTCACTAGAATTTTGTCCTGTCTAAACCAATTTGAAAAAACTTTCAAGTTGTTTCGAGAAATGTCAGTTTTACAACATATTCATGAATTCATAGGTAATAGAGCTTACTGAAATAGTTGCAAGAATGTTTTGAAACCAAGTTATAGGCTGCACATTGAGTACTGTGTTCATTTTCGGGTACCTCACTACAAGAAAAATACTGGAGCATGTTCAGAGAAGGGCAACAAAGCTCGTGAGGGGATGGGAATACAAGTCTTATGAGTAGAAGCTGAGGAAACTGGGATTATTTAGTCTGGAGAAGAGAAGGTTCGGGATTGACCTCATTGCTCTCTACAACTACCTGAAGGATGATTGTAGCAAAGTGGAGTTTGCATCTTCTCTAATGTAACTAGTAATAGGACAAGAGGGAATGGCACCAGTAGACATTTGGGTAGGGCATCAGGAAAAAATTCTTCTCCAAAGGAGTGGTCAGGCACTGGAATGGCTGACCAGGGAGTTAGTGGAGTCACTGTCTCTGGAGTTATTCAAGAAATGTTTAGATGTTGTGCTGAGGACATGGCTTAGTGGGAAATACAGGTAATAGGTGGATGGTCCAACTGGATGATTTTGAAGGTCTTTTCCGAACTTAGTGGGAAAAGGTCATGCCTAACTAATCTTGTGGCCTTCTATGATGGAGTGACGGCATTGGTGGACGAAGGGAAGGCGACCGATGTCATTTACCTGGACCTGAGCAAGGCCTTTGACATGGTCCCCCACCACATCCTCATCTCCAAATTGGAGGGAAGTGGATTTGATGGGTGGACGACCCGATGGATAAGCAATTGGTTGAAAGGCCGCAGACAGAGGGTGGTCATCAATGGCTCTATGTCCAGGTGGAGACCGGTAACAAGTGGTGTCCCCCAAGGGTCTGTCTTGGACCGGTGCTCTTTAACATCTTTATTAATGACATCGATGAGGGAATTGAGTGCACCTTCAGCAAGTTTGCTGATGACACCAAGCTGAGTGGTGCGGTTGATACGGTGGAAGGAAGGGATGCCATTCAGAGGGACCTCGACAGGCTGGAAAGCTGGGCTCGGGTGAACCTAATCAGGTTTTGCATTTGGGCCGGAAGAACCCCAGGCACCCGTACAGGCTGGGAGGAGTGGTCCTTGAGAGCAGCTCGGCAGAGAAGGACCTGGGGGTCCTGATGGACGAGAGACTTAACATGAGCCAGCAGTGCGTTCTGGCAGCTCGAAAGGCAAATGGGATCCTGGGCTCCATCAGGAGAAGGGTGGTCAGCAGGGACAGGGAGGTGATTGTCCCTCTCTACTCGGCTCTTGTGAGGCCCCACCTGGAGTACTGTGTCCAGGTGTGGAGCCCTCAGTACAAGAAAGACATAGAGATTTTGGAAAGGGTCCAGAGGAGGGCAACTAAGATGATCAGGGGGCTGGAGCACCTCCCCTATGAAGACAGGCTGAGGGAGTTGGGCTTGTTCAGCCTGGAGAAGAGAAGGCTGTGGGGTGACCTCATTGCAGCCTATCAAGACCTGAAGGGAACCTACACCCAGGAGGGGAGTAAACTCTTCAAAAGGGCTGACAATAGCAGGACTAGGGGAAATGGATCCAAGTTGAAGGAGGGAAGATTTAGGTTGGATGTTAGGGGGAAGTTCTTTACTAGGAGAGTGGTTAGGCCCTGGAACGGGCTGCCCAGGGAGGTTGTGGATGCCCCGTCCTTGGACGTCTTTAAGGCCAGGTTGGACGGGGTCCTGGGCAACCTGATCTGAATGTGTATGTTTGGTGGCCCTGCCAGGCAGGGGGGTTGGAACTACATGATCCTTGAGGTCCCTTCCAACCCGGGTGATTCTGTGATTCTGTGTGATTCTGTGATTCTGTGATTAGTGATTCTATGATTCTGTATCACAGTGAGAAACAATGACCAAGAAGAAGGTAAAGACACTTCTGAAGCATACAAATAACTTCTGGAAGAACATGTTAGAAACATTGTTTTTAATATTTTCATTATATAAATTCCACATTATATGTGTTCCGCATAGCCTACATCCATCTAATTAGCCATTAAATATCTACATAGACTTCTTTTTTCTCAGACAGAAGACGATTTTGCTTTGTTGAGAGCTGGGAAGGTTCCACTGAATGCCAGCATACAGGATTATATTCCTGTGAAGAGTAGCAACAACTATTATCTGTTCATTTTTTATAAACCTGCCAGTGGATTGCCAGCATATTAGCATATTAAAATATTGCCAGATTAAAAGTTTTCCCACAAGTATTGCTATGAAATTATGATAAGTGTGTTAAATAAGTTTCTTAAACAAAATTAAAAGACTATTTCAGAAACTGATGGAAGAAGCTGAATATTTTTCAACCTACTTAAGCACTTTGATGGCTGTTTTATTCTTTTATCACTGGAAAAGATCATTTTTCTACTTCATGAAGATTCAAATGGAAATTTGAATTGAATTGAATTTTCATGTTTTGCTGTGGTGGAAATCATTTGCAATGTTGCCATAATGCCCCATGCCAGGACAGGAGGCCATGGGCACAAACTATCCCAGGAGGTTCCCTCTGAACACAGAGTGCTGTGCTGTGTGGGTGCTGGAGCACTGGCACAGGCTGCCCAGAGGCTGTGGGGTCTCCTCCCTGCAGCTCTCCAGAAGCCGCCTGGCCGTGGGCCTGGGCACCCTGCTCTGGGCTGGAGCAGGGGCTGGGACACACGAACATAGGGAGTTCTGCACTCTGATCTGATTCTGTGAGAAAAAATCATTAGATTAAAGGAAGTGCAGTGATACTTTAATGTCAGTTATTTGTACAGCTAAGAACTAAAAAAAAAATATTGATTGTCATTAGTAAGACAGTAAGTTTATGTCAATCAGCAAAGCATCTGTTGCTTTTAACTAGCGCTCTCTCTGCTATTGCTGCTTAACTTGAAGAGTATGTGTAGATTCACTTTTAAGTACTTTGTGAAGTGGTTGTGAGAATATTATTGTAAATTACATAAAATAATTGTGTCTAAGAAAATGCAGTCAAATACCTGAAGTTTTCAGAAGACCTTTTAAGAAGTCTTTGCCAAATGTACACACCTAATTTAGTATAAGATACTCACATCCCAACAAGAAACGAAGATATTTTATGAGATAACTTTAAATTTAAAATACTGTTTATCTCCATATGAAACTTTTCTTAGCCACTTGTTCACAAAAAAGTTATGTGATTGTGAAAGGAAGAAAAGCAGTCCTGTAACAGATCTTAAATTATACACTGTGAAAAATATATCTCTAGACAGTTGGGAGTATTCAGTCATCTAACGAACTTTTAGTACATAAAAGACCAAGTTTGAGTTTCATCAGCATTTTCAATTTAGTCAAGCAACTTAGGAAAATCTGTTGTATTGATAACAATAAAAATACAGCAGCATTATTTTGTAATACAATTTCCATTTGTACAGTTGTTTTTTATATAGCTGGGATTTCTGTCCCTTTTATTTAAGTGAAATAGCTGCTACTGAATCAGAACTAGCAGTCAGAACCCAAACTAGGTCCCTTCTGTCACATTGCAAAATATAAATACGAAAGAATTCTTTTTCATCTTGTGATTTATATTCTTGTGAGAAAAGTTCCACGGAAGCAAGAAATAAATGTACTTCTACAGAAGTACAAAACAGGTACATTTAACTTTGAATGGCATGCAGGGAAAACGCTTTTCAGCGTGTCTTTCAATTCATGCCAATTTGCATTAGAAAAGTGTCTAAGTATTTAACATATTTAAATAAAGTCTTTGAAGGGAGTTTTTATGTTCTGCATAGAAGATAGGTATGCAGCAGTATTTACTGAATTTTTTAAAGCTTTGAGTGTTAGAGAGTATCTTTCAGGAAGAAAATCTATTTCTTCAAAAACATGCCTGAAGGTTTTTTATGTGGATACTTTATGTACTATCTCAAATGCTTGAGTTGGAGCTGATAATTTACAGAAACAATCAAACGGTATAAAAGTGGAGTTTTCAGGTTTCTTTTATTTAGAAGGCCTGTGCATGTAGTCTTGTCAAATGCAACTTCAATAGTGTTTGAGGTTATATTTCTAGCTATGTTCATTAGTGAAAATATAGCTGAAAAACCCCAAGTTCTATAAATTTTAGAACTAAATAATTTTTTATTTGAAAACTTGTTAAAAGAATCTGAGATGACAACTTGACTTTCATAAAGATGACTAGCAGCATTGCAAATATCTATTACAGAGTCCACTTCAAATCTAAATACTGTTTTGAAGAATAGCTTGCACACGATGAGCTCATGATATACACATGTTTGATTGTATCCTGTTGACCCCATTTTGATGGGACATTAACTTCCATTAGGAGTTCACTTGTATTTCACCTGACATGTCAGCCACAGTCTATAGTAAAGACTCAAGGCTTCACAGAGTATTCATATAATATAACCAAGATTTGCTGGGAGATCAAGACCAAGTATTTGCTCTGAAGCACACAGCAGAATGGTCTTAGTGTAAATAAAGTTGTGCAAGGAAGCATGAAATTGAGAGAGTTATTGAAGCATCTGGGAGTGGAGGGAGCTAGTGTTTCTGCTACATTTGACACACTTGGTTGGGTGATTTGTCTTTAAAATGGGGTGAAATAAGATAAGAAATCAAGAAATGTCCATTATGCAGACCCTGTTACTTAGAAGGTTATAATGCTGGGAGCCAGTAGAATGCATGGGCATGGGAGAAACTATCAAAAAAATGTTATGGTGATGTGAAGGGAGTGTATCAGAAATTTTACTGCAATTTAATTGCAGGTGATCTTTTTTTTCTTTTCTGAAATAAATACATTCACTGTCATTACTAGCAAAAATCTTCATTATTATCTGTGCTGTACTGCTTTAATTATTTGAGGCACTTCAAAAGTGGTACTTATGAATTGTTTTTTTTAAATGGATTCCTTGCCCACAAGGTATATCACTGCAGCTGAGACAGATTGTGCAACAAAATTAATTAACACATTCTCTGAAAGGGAGACATTACAGAGTATCTGGAAAAAAAAATGCATCTGTGCAAAGTGCTGCAAGGTAAGAGATAGGTGGGGCTGTGCTTGAAGAGAGTTCATTCAGCTGTAGATTTATTCTCCATACATACTTTCAGTGAAATCTTAGCAGTCCAGTCAGAATGGATAATCAGTGACTGCAGATCAAGAAATTTATAATAAACAGCATTTTTCAGACTCTGTTTCTTACATTTTAGTAAGCCACCTGTATTCTTAAAGTAGTTTTATTTGGAAGGGCGAGACAGAGAAGAAACTAATTTATTTGTTGATCTTCTGTATGGACATTCTATTCTTATTTTAGAACCTTTTGCTTCTCAGAGTTTGTCATGCATAGTTTTGAGCATTTTTTTCAAATGATAATGTCTGTGATCATGCTGAAATTGATGGCTTAATTAAAATGCCTACATATAGTCAGCCACTTGAAATGCCAAACTATACCGCATATGACCTTCACCTATCACTTCAGAAAAGCACAGGCTGTGATATATCCCATGGTATAATGCCTCATATTTTGAGTATCCTAGAATCCCAAACCGCATTTGATATTTTTTATTTAGGCACCCAAACTGATACCAAAGTTATTTTACACTATTGGAGGTGGATCTGATTGCTTAAATATAGATGCTTAATGCTGTTCTAGAGGGTGAGCAGTATTGTAGAGTATCTTGAAAATAACTAAAAATATATGTTTAGGAACCAGTGTATGATTTGGACAGAACTCAATTTCAAATTAAGGTGCCAAAATATAGGCATATACCATACAGGTGCTTACAAGCCAGCCAAGCATTTAAATTCCTATCAAATTCAAGAGTGGTTTACTCAGTACAGACAATGGAGATTAACAACTTTCTTACTGGTGTAAATTTAAATGTCTATGCTTGACATCTCAGAAGACAACAAACACTCTGTTTAGGTAATCAAACCATGATCAGGGATTAGATTTCAGAGTTGTCCTGACAATGTCGGTACACCTCCTGACTGCCTGCACATATGTATTTACTGTTACTTGTGCCACTGTGGGCTTTCTGAAACGCTTTTCCAGACCTGTCAGATAAGAGACAGCACTTATGCAACTTCCGGAGTAGCAGCTGAAGGGCCAATGGGATACCCCAGAGAATTTCAAATCTTGCTAGACAACTTATGCTCAAGCAAATGAGTAAAATAAAATTTACATCCCTGCTGATGACAGTGAGAACCAAAGCACATAAGAATATGCGGTATCCTTAGTCATGATGTGAATGTCATCCTTCGGTTCTGTTTTTTTGTTGTTATTATTGTTGTGTTGTTTTTTTTTTTTTTGCCTAATACAATTGTCTGTGCTGTTTGATATGTCTATGATATTCTGCCTGTCCTTTATCTATGAGCCCAGAATCTCTTGATAGGTCTTGCATTGTGTCAACCAGCATCATGGCAATGTCTCAAATAAAATAGAGCATGCTGAAGAGCCCTAGACACTTGAGATTAGGCAACTGTTGGAAATGCTTAGTACTTATATCAATGAATTGACAACATCTCAGAAGCTTCAAAACCATAAAGTAACCTGCAGTAAGGTATAATCACAAGTAATTTGTAAATGTATGATCAGAGCATTTAGAAACAGGAAAAAAGTCAGTCATATCTGCATATTTATTAAAAATAATAAATATTATTTTTAAAGTATTATCCTTCCAAAAATTATTGAAATCAGCCATCTACTAAGTAAAATTTAGTGGAGATTTTCACAGTGAAAAAAAATAATCATACCATTTTATAAATGTGTGGTACACACAGCTGTTTAACATAGACTCGAGTTTATGTGATCTGGGAAACAATCAGATTGAAACACAAAGATTCCCCGAAGGAAAGAAACTGCAATTTATTACAGAAATGATAGTAGTATAAAAGTTGATTGATAATCTAGAATACTTAATGAGGCTATGTCTCACCTTAAGGAGAGGAGTGGAAGGACACCTAATTACATATTTTCCCACCAACTGAGGTGTTGAACGCTGTTGAATGCCTGTTGCATTTTCAATCAAATTACTTAAGTGAGGTCTTGAATCTCCTCTAGGAACATTTGGAAAATGAGACATGACTTTCTTACTAGGTACTGAATTTAAGGGCATGGATACTATTAAGTTTAACAGAGAAGAGGGAATAATTATTTATTTTTCACTAAGTGTAAAGGGCAGTCTTTGTTCATAGCACAATGAGCGCTAAGGCGTCAACTAAGCACGAATAACTCTCTTCTGCTAGTAACAGAGATTTAAAAAAATGGCAAGGAGATACATTTGGCTTTAACAGGTGAAGTACAGGTAGAATCTCAATGAACTGAGACAATACAAAAACAAGAATATGCAGAAAAAGTGATTACTGTATAAGGGCATTGCTCTGTTATGGTTCGGAGTTGTACTTCTTTCAATTTACAAATATTTGCTACCATAAAGAAAGCCAGTTAGCGTTGTCAAATATCTGGTTATTAATTCTAAATCTGGACTGTCTCTTCCTCTTATGCTTTGTGAAGTTCTTGATCACAGTCTACCCAGTAATCCAGCCAAACCTGTCCTATCACTAATCAAAACTGCTAGTTAGAAGAGTATTTTCATTACATATTGATGGTGAAATGCTTTTATAACTGTTTATTATTCATTATTTCAAATTTTTTACTATTTCACTGCAATTAGCCAGACAATAAGTACATTAGATTCTTGACAAATTCTTTTACCTTTGACATATTGGCTTTGATTGATTTGCTAAATGCTTTCCATAATTCTTTGTAGGTTTTGTTTCTCTGAGTCTGCCATATTCTTTTGGACTGAATCAATAGTAACAATTTGATTACTTTATCCCTATTACAGTCTGTCTTTAGGTTTCTGACATTCAGCATTTACCTTGATGGAAAAGCTTGCTTTTAATTGCAACTTCCTTCATTATAAAAGTAAGATGCAGTTACGTGTAGCTGCCTGTATGTAGGTTACTTGAGACTCTGATTGACATTAATAATAAAAAACGGATTTGAATAAAAATTGCCTGGGTTAAAAATGTATTATCATCTTTAGACAGAAATATAATTTTTATAATTAGACTAAAACTCATATTCTCCATTACTAATAGAGAAATTTTGGATTCAACATGTAATTAAAAATATGCTTTATTTGCCTACTGAGAGACTAAGATAAATTCAGTGTTCAGCTCTGACCTTATTATTGTTTTCTTTATTATCATTATTATTTTGTTGGTTGGTTGCTTGGTTTGATTTTTTTGCCTTCCCTCCCTTAAATTGGCTCTGTTTAATACTGAATTAATGTGCTGTCTCTCCCTTGGTCCTAATTTCTACATAAAAATTCTACTTCTAATGTCATACATTATTGTATTTCCAAACTGCTGCTATTCTGGGTGATGTGAGTTGATACCATGTGTGAAGGACTTGGATCAAAGTAGAATTTTATTTATACTTACATCTCACAGAATTAAAAAAAAAAAAAAGAAAAAGAAAAAAGAAAAGAAAACAAAACCAAAAACTGTAAGAAATTGGTAAAGGTTATAGAGAGCAAGACATTTGAAGGACAGCTGAGTTTTTTTTTAAAGAGATGCACCCTGAATTCTTTGCAAAGTAGAGAGACACAGATGGCTGTCAAGTGATCTTGTTTGAATTTGTTAAAATAAAATGACAGATGTACCTTAGAAATTGAATACAGGTGTTGCAGAGAGAAAGTTATTACTTTGTGTCTGACTTTGTTTGGAGACAGCTGGTGATCCATCTTTTTTTCCAATTTTTTTTTATAATGGGAATTCAGACATTTTATTTGCTCTCGTTTTATATGTCACTTTCATAACATAGTTAAGAGGTTCTAATATTGACTACCAACTGCAATAAATAAAGACTTGATTTTCAGAGTTGCCAAGGATCTGAAAGTTTCAGTGATTTTTGCATGTGTTTTCCAATTGAGCTCCTCAATCAAAAATAATGAAATGGAAATTTCAAATATTTCTCTGTATTTGCACCTGAGTCCAAGTTAGCCAGTATAAGCACAGTTAGAATGCTTACATATTTTGCAAATTGATGATTTGGAATACATCAGAACACTTGAGAATTACAATTCTGTACTTTCTTCATTGTATTGCATGTTGTATTTTTAATTCCCATTTACTAGTAACACTGAACAGAGTAAACTGTGGAGTTATACTTTATATTATTAAATCAATCCAGGAATATTCTGTGGGACCATGTATCCATCCCAAATCATCACACTTTACAAATCAGAAAAACAGTTAGGGTCTTTTAAAAGACCATCTGAGCTGACTGGAAACTGGGCTGTAAGATATTGCTTTATGTGGAAACTAAAAACTGAAGGGTGAAAACTTAGTTATCAGAAACAGTTACATTTAGTTTCGTTCTGTTAATTAGTAAAGCAATTTAAGAGGAAAGAGTGGTTGGCAATTGGTGAAAGAAGGAGATATTAATAAAGCAGGGGTGAAGGCCTATGATATGTTCAGGGGCAGTTGGCATGATGTCATGGGGAAAAAAATGGAATGTGCAATATCTTTATTCAGTCCACTTTTACTGTCCGGTGTAATAATGGGATTTAGTTTCCAGACTCATCTGTTGAAGTTGTTTTATAGGTCTCAGCTGAAGCTCAAGAAAGAGAGTTATAGATTGTTCTGTGAAAAAGAACCTAACTGTGCCACTTTCACTTTAGTTATTTGAATATTCTCCTGATCCCGTACACGAACAACTCAAGAAATACTAAGTGACATTCAAATAGTCATTCAATTTTAAAAAAAACCCTTTCAAATATCCTACTAATAATGATGAAAAATCTCACAATAAATACTTAATTTGGAACACCTTAAAATTACGGCATCTTAAATAATCATTCTTCTTTGAAACATACCAGTTTTTTTTTATCATTAATTTACCAAGATTCTCCTATACATATATATATATATATATATATATATATATATATATAAACACTGCATGTTTCTTCTTTAATGTTCTCAATTTGCTTATACTTTATCCTCTAGTAGAACTCAACATCACTTACACAGAAAAATGAGTTGCTCTCTGTGTTTTTGTAAAATAATTTAAAAAAAAGAAAAAAGAAATATTCTAGTGTATAGATACATGTGTGGTAATTATGCTGTTAGATCTGGAAAAAATTACTGTTATTTATTCATTTCTCTGTAAATAGTACTGGAAATTAGTGGGTACTTTGATTAATCACAGGTAAAAGTAGAATTTTTTGAGGCAACAATAATGTAATACCAGTATTCATAGATCCCAATAGACATAAAACCTCTAGAAATGAATCTTCATTTTTCTATCTAGAATTAGTGTACATGGTACTAAGAAATAAACTTTAGGATGGTAAGGAATTTATCTGGTAGCTGATTTTGAAATTGATGATATACTGGTAGTATCCAAAATGTCTAGTTCTTAAGAATAAATACGTGATTTATGATTTCTTCTTATTGCTTAATTTGACTGTATTTTTCAGTCATAATTCTTCAAGCTAGGAATAATATTTCCATCTGAGACTATAGGCAAATGTTTGTTCTTTAATGCTGTTATATTAGTCATTCTGAATATTGTTGATTAGTTCTGCTTTTTTAAGTGATAAATATTTATATTTTTTTCCTGGAAGGATTATAAGTGAACAGAGTGAAACAGAAAACTCATTACACATAATAGGTCTCAAAAATACACTTGATTACCCTACATGGGCAGTTGTAGCCTTGCTCTGCTTCACGCTTGCTGTCATTGGCCATGATTTGTAAAGAATTTAAGTTGTTAGTGAGCACATTTGTTCCAAAAGCATGAGTAATTGTTTATTAATAACCTGGGAAAAAAATGAAAAAAAAAACCAAGCATGCTCATTCGATCTCTAAAATGATTAAGATTAATATTTCAATATGACAAACATACTATTTGTAGGGGTGTAGAAGAGCCAATTACAGTTTCAAAATAAATATTTTTTTTCCACCTAGCTACAAGAATGATGCTAGGAGGTTATAGTGAAGTGTGTGCACAGTAGTTAACAGTCAGGATATTTCAGCCTCCAGATTTTTTTCAATGAGTACAATGGTGATAAATCCTGTTACAGACATTTGAAGTAATAATGGTAATAATCCTTTAAATGAGATAGACAAATGGCAATGGGAAGGGCAGTATTGCATAAAATGCACCTTGCTTGCTTGCTGCATTCTTACACATATCTATGATGGACAAGCAAAATTTTCAGCAGTTGAATTGCAGGTCAAAAGCACCAATATGGTCATTCTTTTCCCATGAAATCTTTGCTAATTTTACTGACATAACGCCTCCCTTGCTCCTTATGTATTTTGATACAAGAGTGACTTTAATGATGTGCTGCATCAAAAAACATGTTCCGTTATTGCACTAGAGTCCACTGTGTTGGGGTTATGACAGTAGAAGTGCACCAGTTGATGTCTATAACTTGTTTTTATATGCATGCAGCTTTCCTATCTTTATAAAGTTTCTTATTAAATGAAGCCCTCCTCAGACTAAACCATCAGGCCATCTGAGAAGGCCAGTTCATATCACCGGATCAGAAGTTCTCTACAGTTACTGGAAGCTGATGGACATTTTGTCTGCAATTACAAGTTTCTGTCTAATGAAATTAGAACAATAAATTATCATTTTTGCAAGTGTAATGATTATTGACATATTGGACTTCATTTAAGGGTAGAGATTTGTTGGAGAGATATTGATAAGAGGAAGTGATTATAAATGGTATTATTTGCCTTCTTTTAGTCAACAAGAATTATTCATCATCAATTGTTCTGCTTCTCTTTGATATAACATGACCATAATTCCAAAACACTATTTGCATAGCATCCCAGATCATGACTGTTGGCAAATCTATCTTGCTTCTGTAAAGTTTAAAGATTATTTTGGAGAAAAATATGGTTTTGACCCATACTTTTCAAAGGGTTTCCTTTCTTTCCTTTTTTTTTTTTTTTCCTTATTTTTTGTTTTCTTCCTTTTTTTCCCCCATTTTTAACATTTTTCTTCTTCAGCTCTGTTATGCAGAGCCAGATTCTTTTTTTTCTGGTCCCTTCATATTTCATTACTTCTGACAGAGTGTGCCTCAGGAGACTCTGCATCACTCCAGGTAATTTCATCAATGTTGAAATGGATGTTAGCCAGTGGCCTTGACACTGCAAGTTAGTCTTTTATGAAAGATTTAAACAGACAACAATAAGGCATAGGATAGTATCTTTAGACTAGGCTGGGGAGAACTCATGTGTCAGAAACATACACTATTCCCTTTAGTGTTTTTCAAATTTTCTTGAAGGTTTTACATTTGCAACAAGACACATACTTTGAAAAATCAAAGCAGTATTAGTAATTTCCAACAAGTTGTCAAATTTACATTTCAGAATCTCTCCTCTTTTCTGATGTAATAAAATGCCATAAAGTCTGTCATCCACATGTACTAACTCCCTGTGAAATAAAACCACTTACACTGAAGTACTGACTTTTACTTCCTGTATGTTTAGTGTAGTAACCAAAAAAACTGCAGCATTCTATCTGTACAGAAAAAATATTACATTAGTGTGTGGACAGAAAGAAAGAAAGTAATTTTGAGTCTTTAATATATTTAAACTGATATATTAAATATTATTTACTTTATTAATATACAGGATTAAAAGGCTTCTACAACTGAGATGTGTATCATTAGTATTTATTTTTATGTTGTATTTTTACAATTTGTAGCACAAATCAGCTCAAAATATTGCATATTATTTAAAATTTTAGAACATATCCAATATGTCTCATTTTTGGCATGTACTGATAATTCCTTGGATGAAGAAAGAAACAAATGTATGAATACGCATTGTATCAAAACACTGGAGTACTCATTCTGCACATAACTAATTTTGTTCCATTTCCAAGAAGTCGTTTTTCATCATATTTTGAACATAGACCATTAATGCTATTAAAGTAAATGATCTGTGTGCATGGATAATGAGTTATTCAAGTTGACCTGGTAACAGCCTGTAAGTTTGCTGTCTTATTTAGGGATTAGTAAATAATAGGGATGCAGCTTTACTTGGTTGGGGCTGCAGATGCAGAAAACCTAAGTTTGGGAGATCTGCATTAGGGTAAGATTTTTTCAAAAAAACAAGAGCAGATTTCTGGTCTTCTGACTAGATTCTATTCACACAATTTAACATTACAGTAAGGATGATCTAAGACTTACAATAGTAGTTATAAGCTTGAAAATAATAGAAAATTTACTTATTTTAAAACAATTTTCCTTTTATCAGCTTCCCTTATAAACCTAACTTTATTTTAGGGTCTCTGTTTTTGGCAAGTGTAAGAGACTATTCTGTTAACTTCTGTGCCTCAAAGGTTGCTGGGGACACAGATGGACTTGTTCAAGTCCAGACAAGTCCCGAGCAAGGATTGTTAAATCCTTTGTCTGGGGGAACATAGATGGACAAGGCCAGGGGCAACGAGAGCGAGATGAACTGCAGCTGAATAGCTGTGAAGTGCTCCTTTGTGTGGACTTATCTCCGGATGATGGCCATCTCAGGAGGTACTCAATGACTCTTGCTCAAGGCCCATCCTTGTCAGGTAGGCAGGAGAACAAGGAGGATAAAAGAGGAACTGAAAACCATGAGGACAGGTTTCTGACAACAGATTCCTCATGAAGAACAGAGGATTTCTGGCAGCAGATTCCTCCTGAAGAAGAAGAGGGATTCCTGACGATCAGATTCCTCGTGAGGTGATCCCTGCATACTGTCGGACTCTCCTGAGCCTGCTGCCTGACCGCTGTTGCTGCTTCAAGAATTGGCTCCTCGACTTCTTCGTCTACCTGCCTGCTGCTCAAGGCCGGCCACGCTGCTGCTCCCCGTCTTCTGCTGCGTTCTGCCCAGGATCTTCAAACACCGTGCAACGGGACCGCTGCTGGATCCTGCTGGTGACTCTCCCCGCTTTACGCAACTCCTGCTTCTTTTCCACCTTTTCTATCGCCCTCCTTCCCTTCCCCGTCTCCCTGATTAGGTTTAGTAATAAACTGGATGCAACAGCATATGAACCGTTGTTTCTTAATCTCACACCAGGTATACAGATATTAAAAGAACCTCATCTCCCTCCTATAAATTGGAGCGAGACAGCAAGTCAATAATCCTCCATCTGTTGGAACTATTAATGCCGCTTACCAGTTGGTTACCATAGAAAAACTGTCTACAGTCTGGCTAGATTTAAAGAATCAGAGGTGCCCAATTTTTTTCTTGAACAGATCTCTCCTGTGTATTCATTACCTACAACACTTCTAAAAGAAAGCTGAGAGCTTGTATTGAAATCTTAGTTTGGGTGCTCTAGGCTCAATGAGAGACACCTGTCAAAGAAGAGAAAAGAAGCTTTCTCTTTTTTTTTTTTAATTTAATATACTGTATTATTAAGTTTTCATTGTTGTAGTTTATGCATTTGACATATTTAAGTGTGACAGTACTCTCAGTTTACATATATTACAGTGATGGAAAGAACGATAAAGAAAAACAGTATTCAGAAAGAATGGAAAACACGAAATAGCTTTTTACTTATTTTTAATGCTTTTAAGGAAATATATGATTTAGCAGCATACATGGAAACACTTTTTTATGTTTTTAAACATAACCGTAGGAAAAAAATATAAAAGAGATTAATCTTCTCAGCCTTGACACATCTAAGGCATAGATGCATAAGTCTGAGCCAGTTCACTCAGCTCCTTTTATAGTCTGAAGAGATAAGCAAGGCAGAGAGTAATTCATCTTACTCCTCTTAGATACCTTTCTTGACACGACATTATTTTCCCTTCATGGACTGTAAAGGGAGCCTAGAATGACTAGCTGTGATTCAAATGGAGATACCTGAATTACAGCTAACTAACTGTCCGACCATTTAAGGCAGAAGACACTGCTGAACTATTCGGTCTGAATTTTTAGATATCCATTTCACTGAGTTGCTGAATCCAGCAACTTCAGATAAAAATGACATGAAACTGACCTGATCTTGAGCTTAGCTTTAGCTTATCTATTGTAGAGGGCCTTGTCATAATATACTAAGGTGAATTCCAAGATCCACAGGGACATCCACCTCTGCAACAAATTAGGAGGGTGAACACATAGCCTTGTTTTTCTATTTCTGATGTTGAGATATAACAAAATCTGTCTCCTAGGCAAGTGTGCCAGGTTTTCTGATTTTGAAGTTATGAATACAGAGTATTATTCTATTGCAGATATTAAGATCCTGTTTCATTCTAATTGATTGTCCTGCCTACCTGTTGTCTGGTTCCAGACAGAAGATAATTGTATCAAATGTGGTACTGTGCTCTACTTCACGTATACTAGCTTTTTACCCTCCCAGGAAATATCTTTCAGTGTCCTCTCAAAACACCATTTCTGGCTATTAAGTGTGAAAAAGACTGTCTGAACACTATGATTTCCAATCTGTTTTTGAGAATCTGGTGTTTGGTGTTTCTTAAGTTTCATTTTCCCAACTTTAAAATACTATTATATTGAGACACAGTTAATACTAAATACAGTGGCTCAAATCCCCTCTGATTCTCGTCTGCCTCATTATATTACATCTGTTCAAAAATATATCTTTACTAGCTTTCTATAAAATTTCTTACAGACTTCAAAGTTTTCTTTCACTTAGAAATGCTTTCACAATAGTGTTCCAGGATTCTGTGGCCCTCTGACCATCTTTTATAAAATGCTGCTAGTTCTCCAGCTAGGCTTGCATGCATCATACTGTTATTTGAAAGATTCTCATTATCAAGTGGAAACATTGAATTTAGTCAGGCCCTGACTGCATGATCCAAATTTAGCAAACTGACACTAGCCTCTTTTTAAAGTTGACATTTAAGGAACATAGGTGTACTGGAGATTTTTAATGAGTTTTTAACCCATGAAATACACTTTGTCTACTGTGAAGAAAGCTCTTGATGTCCGTGATTGGAGCACTGATAACATCTAGGATTTAATTTATAATGTAATAATTAGCAGCCACTGGAGGAAATAACATGACATTATTTGGGGTTGTTTCTTAAAATATGCTAAATTTCAGTGAATAATTTACTTCACCTGGTTTCTGAGATAAGGGAAGCTCAATAAGTTAACAACTCATCTATTCTCATTATCTCAAAATATAGTGTAACTTAAAATATGCAATACCTTTAGAATTATTTCTCAGTTGGATGATTAACAGACTTCCTATGCCTGCAGATGATCTTTTATTATTATTATTATTATTAGTCATGTTTTCATACTGATCTACAGACATGACAGCAAGCTTTATTCTGATTCCTCAAGGCAGTCTCACCACCAGAATGCCTAATGGACATATGTTGGTTGTATTTATCTATACCAATTTCAAACAGTACACTCTTTGACTAACTTTGACTAACTAACTTATGTGCTCTTGTTTAGCCTCTTTCTCCTCCAGCTTGCTTGGTTTTGCAGATTTTTCACCCCTGTATACTCAACCCCAGATAACTCAATAAATATCAGCAACTAAACACAATTGAAATCACAGGGTTCATCAGTGTTCAGATTTCTGTCAGACCTGAACACTGTAAATTTTATTTATGTGAATTTTGCAGGACACAGAAAGGAAATATTTAATGATCAAAATCTCCTCCTCTTATGCCTTTGACATATCTTAATGTTAGTTATTGCTTTTTTCCTTTTGGCCTTTTGTTCAAGCTCTGCTCTGTTTATTCTGACATTCCATAAGAATTACATCTATTGATCAGCCATCAAATTAGCAGCTTGTGAGAGATTTCCCATAGCACCTGTAGTAGAAGGCTCTCTGCTTGGGCTCCATCTCACCCATCAGTGACTGGGTGAATATATAGATAGATAGTCATGGAAAAAATGAAGGATTTTCATATAAGAAGTACAGAAGTTCAAACCTGCCAGGCCTGCATAACTTCATAAGTCCAAAAAGTCAAAATATCTAATTATGAAGAAGGATCACCAGAATGTGGAGAAAGAAAATAATGTATAAATTCAGATACAAGTTAGCAGGTACTGGGATATCACATGGTTTAGTTAGTTCTTATTTAGCAGCAATAAGTACTAGATACAAGTAGAAAGTTTGAGCATTTTCTTCAGTGCACCAATTCCCTGTTTGTACCAATCAGAGTTTTGCCTTTTTTTGCAGCTACATCCATTTGCTAATTTATGTATTAATACTTGTAGGAGAACTATTAGGTCATTGCCTGAACTGATGATGAGCAGCTGGTAAAGTGGGTGGCTGGCCCAGGAAGCACAGGTACAAACAGTTTATATGTGCTTCCCAGTGATCCAACATCCACCCCCCACAGGCTCTTTTAAGGGTTAGCCTCTGAGGAGGGAAAGGGAAATTTCCTTGATGAAGGCTACTCCCTCACAAAGGACTGTTTTAAAGCCAAAGAGTCTCATCAGCTGTTGGGTGAGCCAAACTTTTTTTCTGTATATAGCTATTGGTATTCCCTACAGTACTTTGCCTGTTATTGTAAAAAGATAATCTATTAACCAATGAGAATTATAGTATTAAAATATTTTATGAGATATTCAGTGATATTTGCTTATGGTCATAGTTAGTCAATATAAATAAACCTGAGTTTAGGTGTGTATTTATAAATATGCAGACTTTTTTTTTTAGAAAGCATAGTGGGAGACATTACTAATTTTTTACTTGGAATTAGAGCTTGGTATACTTAACGTTAGCAATTGCTATAATTACAGTGGTCTGCACCCATGAATGATTATACGCGGAATGATGTTTAATTTTTATGATCACGAAAACTTATAATAGAGGCCTTTCTCCATTGCCTTATTCTTTCAGGCAATATCAAAAGAAAATCCTATCTGCAGGATGTTATATTCATGTGTTTTTCAAGATGTTCAGCAACTGAGACAGGACTGATAAACGTGAAATGAAATGCTACTGTTATTAATGAACCCACAGTAAAATTAAGGAGAAAAAGAAAAAAAAAAAAGTAGAGATTTTGGAGACATATGTCCTTTTCTCATTCTTAAATCGAAGCAGTAGAATATACCTGTTGAGAACAATTGTTGAAGTATTTGTCAGTTACACCACTTCTGAAGAAAAGGATAGCAGAAAAGCAGTGAGAAGAGAAAATAAGAGATGATAGCATAGTTATTTCCTGGGGGAAGGTGAGGGATTAAGTGTATAGCATGGTAGGACTTGGAAGGGAGAAAAATTCCTGGAACCTAGCTTTTAGGAATACGTCTTTCACGTACTTCATAAAGTGTCTTTGTAACTATGTCTCTTACTTTCTGGATGACCATGAGAGTTAAATATACAGAACTGTTGTGTAAATTGTAAATGTTAACATATGAAGAAGTCATGACAAGCCTCATGATCAGAATCGTATACCTGTAGTTAGTAGACATCTTAATACAATAGTGCTTAATTCTCAAACTGAAAAATGGTTGTAATAAAATCTCTTTAATTTCAGGTATTTGTATTAATAAATGTTAATTTACTATTCCAAAAATACCACGGAAAAAGTAATTAAAATATAATTTTGCTTTCAAAACAAGGGTTTAGTAATCTGTGCTAAATAAGGTATGGGATCAAAAGCTGAGGAAAAGAAACAAATCTTGGATACCAGTAAGTGTGACTAGAAGCTTTGGGGAAGATATGTAATGATTTGTAAATAAAACACTATGATGAATGTGTCAAAGAGGCTATAAAATTGCAAATGTATGGGCGATATTTCTGACAAACTTTTAAGTGTTTGAATATGTAATCATGCCATTTTGCTCACAAAAGGGTGTGTGTATTTCAGATTAACAGAATTTTCATATGTTTCTAACTTATAAAGCAATCTGGAATGTGATCAGCTATAATTGTGTTGATAATGAATTAGGATCATCATCGCTCTTCCCAATTAGTGTGACAAACTCATGAAGCTTCAAGTAGAGGAGTAATAAGTAGCAGTACTGGACTATTTTTCATTTGTGTACCAGCTGCAGTGGACAATACAACATAAGGGATCCAAAATGTAAAAATATTAAGGACCTTTGAAGTTCAATTACAATTTCTTTAAGGAAGTATATGTTGGTGATTAGAGATACTTCTACCTATACTACGCTGGCTAATATGGTCATCTGTTTCCATAAATCTGCATTCCTTTTTCTCTATCACAAATTCTATTTCTCACTCTTCTGCAGAGTATTTAGGCAATTGCCTCTGCTATCGTTTCATGTTTGTGCCAGTCAGAGCTGTTATGAGAGCATAACCTCCATGATTATTCACTTTATTTTCAGTGGCACCCAAGTTCTCAGTTATCACGAGGTGAGGTTGCATATCTGGATAGTTTAGTAGTAGAAGAAACCATGAACAGTACAGTCTAAATTTAGCTGCAAAATTACAGTGTCTCTGTATGAGTTAGGTGCATAAATTTCAGCTATGGTTAAAGGGGAACATAGTTCATCTACCTTCATCTCAGCATCTACTATCATTTGAGACACTCTGAATTATTCAAAGTGTTCACGTGGGGTTAGCTGGTAGGATGACCTAGTGATGACCATGTCCCTCTGAATCATCTATAGGTCAGGCAGATTATACTGAGACATTTGGACATTTCAGATGGCAATGTTTGCTTATGTTTAAACTGCTTATTTAAGATTCTACATTTAAGCAAGCTTGTTGTTTGGAGCTAGATCCCAATCTATAACATAAAAAAAAACGCAAATAAAAAAGATTACTTTGAAGACATTGTCAATTTTCAAAGATAAGAGGATACTAGTGCTTCTCAACAAAATATTAGTGAAAATATTATTGTTCTTCTTTAATTTTCGCTTTACTTATATTCTCAGAAATGGTGATCAGTCTTTCTCCAGTGTATTTTAAAAAAATTACCCTGAGGAATAAGAGTCAGGACAAGTTTCTGAGTGAATTATGGGTTTTATGCACCTATAATAAATGGGACCAAGATCTTACAATTTAAAGACTTGAACAAGTTGAAATCTAGGCAGTTCTTCTGACTTGTTCTTTCCATGTATGTCAGTTTAACTTTTACTTGCATTCTCTCTTCTTCACTCCCACTTTTTGTCCTTTTATTTTAGATTAATAATGCTCCCAACAACAGCTAGTCTTTTCATCGTGGAATTCAAACACGTTGTTCAGTCACAATTTACAATTAGTGATCCCATGGTGGCTGTTCCCCTACCCCTTCTCTACTTGGAATTAGATTCCAGGAGGATTTGCTCCTGGAATTTGCACTAGGATATGCGTAAGACTGACCAACCTGTCTGCAGTTTTCTAAGGAATAAACAGCTGTATTGAAAAGACACAAGAATGAGCACCTCAGTCAACCTTTTAGTCTCTCAATTCATTCAACAGAATAAGCGTAAAGATTTTAGCTTTCTTGAGAGTGACACAGGACTTAAGATGAATTGAAAGCCTTTCTCAGAACAAAGCAAAAAATCTTCACATCAAGTTAAAAACTTTTCTACTGACAAAGCTTATTGCTATTGGAGCAGGATACTAATCATAATATGGGCATTTGAGATGTTATATAATAAAAGGAAATTAACTGATATTTAAAGTGTGTTTATTGCTATTAATAATTCTGTCATTAGTCGTTTTGTACAGAACTTACTTTGGTTTGGTACCAAAGACAATCAACTTCTCACAGTCTTTATTATACTTCAGTAGTAAATCAGTTTCTGTTAGTTTAGTGGAGGAAATTAAGATCTGTCTGTAGATTGAAACGAATGTGTATATTCCTTTATTGTACTTTAAAATAAAGGATCTGTTGGTTAAATCACAAATTAAATTGGAACATTATATTGGAATGTATACTATATGAGAAGCATGCTATTATGGGCAGTATGAACTAGAGGGTGGCAACACTACCCATGGCAGCAGAATTAGATGATATTTAAGGTTTCTTTCAACCCAACTCATTTTATGATTCCATGAAAACTTCTCTAATGTCTCACAATAATATGCAAATCTGTGGATTGAGGAAAATGGGAGGAGATTTAAAAAAAACCAAAAGGATAAATGTCTCATCTGATAATTTATGTGTAATCCGGGAACACAGCATGTAGGTTTTGGCATATTTTATATGAATATTTTCATAGAATCATTTGAGTTGAAAGGGAACCTTAAAGGTCATGTAGACCAACTCCCTTGCAATGAACTGGGACACCTACAGCTAGATTAGGGTGCTCAGCACTCTGTAAGCCTGGCTTTGAATGACTCTAGGGACAAGATATCTACCACATCTCCGGGCCACCAATTCCAGCACCTCACCACCCTTTAAAAAAAAAAAATAAATAATTAAAAAAAAATTCTTCCTTATATCTGATCTAAATCTTCCCCCTTTTAGATTTAAACCATTTTCCCTTATCCTATTGCAACAATCCATCCTAAAGGATCTGTCCCCTTTCTTCTTATTAACTTTGTTTAGATACTGAAAGGCAGCTCTCAGATCTCTCTAGAGCCTTTTCCAGACTGAACATCCTCAGTTTTCTCATATTTAATCCTATAAAGGAATTCCTCTTTCTGGAGTTTCCCAGACTCCACTCTAGTGAAGGTGGTGCAGAAGATTTACAAAATAAAATAAAATTAAAAATAAAATTCAAAAAAAAAAAACTGTGTACAATTGCAAATTCTGTTATGAAGATATAATATCAACATTTTTATGGCCATTTGTTTATCTTTATAATATGGTGACTAATTAAGGCACAAAAAAAGGTGCAGGGAGACTGAGTGAAGATGGTGAAAATCAAGATATGGTGAAAGCTGTGCTCTGAAATCACTGTCATCTTGGCAATATCATGCTGTTTTGGTGATGGATATAATCTATCTGAGACAGGATGTAAAAATATTTCTGAAAAAATGAGAATATCTAAGGATATGCATCTGTCCAGTCATCAGATATGTTGGTGTTCTTTTATCACCATCAGAGTTCAAGTTTGTTTAATCCTGTTTCAAACTGGATAGCAGATAATGTTACCATACAATGGATATTTTTCTTTTTTGTTTTAATTTTTTAGATTTTGATTCTTGGTAGGCTTGATCACTGGGAAAGCATAGGATTTGGAAACCTACAGATTTCTGTCTATTGAAAGCAAGTGGGATAACTTGCGTTATTATTGTGGTTTTGGGGATTTTTTTATTGTTGGTTTTGGTTGAGTTTGGCTTGGTTTTATTTATTCCCCCCTTCCCCCCCTCCTCCCCCCTTTCTCTACAGCACTGTATGACTACAACATATTAGCTGTTCACTTTCATTATATTTTAACTTTAGAGTAACTGCACAACTGCCGTTAGTGAAAAAACTTTCCTGTGTTCAGTTGGATGTACAGTGATGTTATACACAGACTTTATATTTAGAGTTCTGAAACACCGTACTTTTTCACTCTTGTCTGAAATGCCATCAGTTCTGTGATGTGGCCAAATGTCACAAAAACTGGCTCAATGCCAATATAAACCATTATACTGTATAGAGAAGCACATTTGTCCTTTGTGACAGTCTTAAAATAAACAATTAGTGTGATACATTGTTCAGAAATCATCCATGATTTTAATACATTTGTACTTGCCCTTTTTCATTAAAAGTACTTGTTCTGGTTTTAGCCAAGTCAATGATAACAGAACTACAATTTTTTTGTCAGTGCTGAGCAAAGGGAGCATGTCCAGAAGAGCTGCTGACTTTTTGGCCCAGCATCAGGGGATGGGGTGGAGCCTAAATTAGGTCTGCGTGGCCTGAATTACTACATGCTATCAAGGCAATATAACTAAGGTGTTGGGCAGCAGTGCATTGCTGCTCAGAGGTTGCTGATTGTCAGTCAATGGCTAATGAGAGATTGAGTTACTAACAGGGTGTTTGACAGTGGGAAGTTGTCCTGATAGCTGGGCATAGGTCAACTGTGTCATGTCCTGCCTGAGGGTGTAAAGGGAACTAGTTTCACAAATCCTCTTTGTTAGATTAAGGTGGAATAATACTCAAGGTCCAAACACAATCATCAATTTCAATGAGAATCTCTGTACTACAATTATCTCCAAAGTATTAGCAATCTTACAATTATATCTGTTCAAGCTGAGGCTAAAGTATGTGACAAAAAAAAAAAATTGAAATAATGCTTCTGCTATTTAACTTTAAGAGAATAAAAGAAAGAGAGAAGGGAGAGGGTGGAGAGAGAAACGGTAAGAAAAAGAAATCATCTGTATGGGTTCCATTGTTGGCCTACCCAATGCAGGGATCCTCAGTTTGTGAGAAAGTGCTCATCCAGTAGTTCCTAATTTCTGAAGTTTCAAGTCTTCTGAATTTCTCTCAGGCATCCTTTTATGCCTGCTAGGTTTGCAAAGTTCATTGTCAACAAATTCATTATCAACAACTCCACAGTCAAAACCTCCACTTGAACAGCAGAGTTTTAGAGAGCAAGGCTGAGTCCTCTCTTCCCAGGGCTCCCTCCTCTGACCACATCTTCAGCAGCTGACTTGTTGTCATGGTGATGGTTTTATCCTGAAAGTGTTTGAGACAATTCCAGGCATATCACAGATAAGTGTTTTTCATTGGTCTGCTATGGGCAGGTAGCAAATACTTGTGTTGTGGTTATAAATACACAGATATAGTTATCAACACATCTTCGTTTGTGTTTTCTTTTTCTGTCTCAGTAAATTGTTGTGTGTTTTTGTTTTGTTTTGTTTTTTAAACTCAGCTCTTGTTCTATTTTGCTTCCACTTCTTTTCCACATCTCACATCTGGGGACCAAGCAAACTGGAGATTAGATGCCTGCCTTAATACTACTTTGAGTATTTTGTAGTTTTATTCTTGAATGATTTTAGAACTACTGATAATCCTACAAGCTGTCTTGTCCATATATTTCTTGTCAATCAAAAGCAGATGCTACATTGTGGCAATCCTGCTTAAGCAGCTGGTAGACTACATTCTCACTCTGAAGCCCAAATCTTTGACTCCTTGTTATATTTTAAATTCGTAGATTTGTCTTACTACTGATAAGCCTTGGAACACTGCACATTTTATTTTACTTAAAAACATTTGCTCATAAAGTTACAGAATCACAGAATCACCAAGTTTGGAAAAGACCTACAATATCATCCAGTCCAGCCATCCACCTATCACTAATAGTTCTCACTAAACCATATCCCTCTACACAAAATCCAAATGTTTCTTGAGCACCTCAGGGTTGGTGACTCCAGTCAAACATCGTTTGTTTGTTTTTTTTTAAATCACATAAATCATACCTTATTTTCTCACTTTAATACATATTTTTCTACTGTACTAATAAGCATTTATGGTGGACTACTTTACAGGATGATGAAATTCTACTGTATTAATTCTCTTCCCATCCCCTTTCAATCCATTTTGTTTTACTGTGTCTAAGCCGAGAATTTATTGATGTATTTAATTGCTATGCTGATCTATACTCCTGTAAATTGAACTGTGTTGCAGTACTGATAGAAGTGGAATTTAATTCAGAAAACTGTTAAATATATACGTTTGCCTAGTGTAGTTTCAGAATCATCAAACATGAGACACATCTTTTGAAGTGACACAATTTCGATTCAAGAAATGTTATGAAGATAAAAAGCAACTAACAAGAGTAAGATATCTGGAGGAAATACTAGATCAAATAATGACATAAAAATAACTTTTATATTACATATCTACTTCTAAATCAACTCTTATTTCTTTCATTAACAAGATCACATCTGAACGCTAAGAGCCACTTAAGTAATACCATGGGCCTCTTTCCATCACCTTAGGGAAGGAGTGCCACAAATCCCAAAATTCACTGCAACAGTGAAACAGGAAAGTTACCTGTAGCATAGAGTAGAAATGTGCTGCTAAAAGCAGGCATGTAGACTTGGTTTAAAACAGACATAGCTAGAATTCAGCACATGCTTATCTGCTAAAATATCACAGAACTAGACAACAAAGTAAAATACCCAGTCTATCCAATAAGACTTCAAGGTAGCAATATCTGAGCTACTGAGTAGATCACAGACCTGAAATTTGTGCAAATATTCATAGTTAAACTATATGTTACAATGCTAACATAAAGCAGTACTTGCATACACCTTTGGTAGACTAGGGAGCATGTCAGAGGCAGGAAAATATGCCGTCAGAAGTGAAGAAGAGGAATATTATTTAGATGAGATTTATTCGAGTGCAACGAATTTCACATTTTGTATGAAAGGAACAAAAAAAGTTCTTTATCTGAAGAAGGAAAGAAATTTCTTCTAAATCCAGAAGAATCAGTGTGATTTTATTTTTTTATTTTTTTTTCTTTTTTGGAGTGCTTATATGAAGTGTGAAACATCCTAAGTATGATGAGCTAGCAAGACTGTGTTCAGAATCTGTTCTTTCTCAATTTTTTTTTTTTTTTGTAACACCCAAAAGCCAAACAGAGGCAGGCTCATGATTCCCTCTCTGCATGCAGCATGGGAAGTTAGTGATAGCAAGGTAATCTTGAAAGCTTTGCTGGAGTGTAATTTCCACATATGTTTTAAATCTATTCACCTGTTCCTGATCTACAATGTTAGTTTACCATTGTTTTCTTCTGGATGAAATTAGTTAGGGATTGTAAGAGAGAACTGTTAAATGGAAGGGATTACTATTCTAGATTAGAATGTAAGAATGCAAGGAACTTCTGTGTGATAGAGAAAGAATTAAAGGAGGAAGGACATAAATATGATTTAACACACTTTTCAATATCATTACAAACCAACATGATTTGCCAGCAGTTTGAAAACTTTAGGGTAGTTTAGATGTTTGAATCAGTTTCACTTATTTAGCTGAAATTTTTCACTTTCATATTTCATTTCAGAAGTCTAAAGCTGGATATGTCTGAGGTTCCAGGAAGGCTTCCAACCCCAGATTTTTACTGCTATGGTCTCTGCATCCAGGTGTAAATGTGCAAGTGCATGTCAGCTCATCTGGACTTTTGGCAGTATCTGAAACTAATTCAGTGTCTCCTCCTTTGTGTATTCTGGCAATGCCAAGGGGCTGGGCTGCCATATGCTTTCTATATTAATTTTGGCAAGACTAGTATTGCTTCAGCGCACATTGCACAACACACTCATAATGGAGAAACTACTGTTGTCCTAGGGGTGCTGCTGAGGACATAACTTAGAAATCCTAGAGGTAAAGCAATAGTTTTAAAAAATATGTATGTATGTATAAATATATATTCATTTTAAGTGTTGTGAGGGAAAGTCATAGCTTGTAAAATATTCCATATTTCTATAAGATATAAGAACTCAAAAACAAAGTTCTGGGTTTGTCTTTGGATATGAGACATTTGATTAGTCAGTGTAGGTGAAGATAGATGAGTTTGCTTGTTTGAACCATGGGATAATGTCAGTAAATTTCCTGGGGTTTAGAATAAATCTGATTAAAGTTTCAACATTTTTTCTTGTTCCTAATAAAGCCAAAATTCTTTGCTTAAACTCCCTTCGACACAAAAAAAGATTTTATCTATCCATACATATCTGCTAATGAATACAAGTCAACTGTTTTCTGCAAATGCAATAAATATAGTCTCACTTTTTCATGATTATACTACACAGTAAGCAGTTTGGACAGTTTTGACAGATCAAAGTAAAAATTTTGATAGAAAAAATGTTCATATATCTGATTCAGATTCCTCAAAGAACATTTCTTACTTTTTTTCTTGAAATAACTATTTGTGAATGAAAAACATGGTAGAAGTTTCAAGTCCTTTACATTTATCAATATTCTTGCAAGTTTCTACTCTTAGTGAACAATGCTTTGTGAAAACACACTTTAAAATTGCCTGTTGACTGTGGTAACCAGCTTTGGTTTTTTGGTGTTCATAAAAATGTTTTAATAGAATGTGTTGTTTTATAGGTAATTCTTTC
The DNA here is from genome assembly GCF_019238085.1 of Lagopus leucura. Lineage (NCBI taxonomy): Eukaryota > Metazoa > Chordata > Aves > Galliformes > Phasianidae > Lagopus > Lagopus leucura. Next base: position 33,605,005 of record NW_024962262.1, read on the forward strand.
TTAGCATGTCTCCGTGCAAGGTAGCTTTTGTTTAAATGAGAACTCTCCATTCTTATTTTATTGTATATGCAGAAGAAAAAAGTAACATTTTAATTCCGTATAACAAATAATGCTACCAAGAAGCTGAGCATATACTTGAAATGACTATAAAAATCTAATTACTCAACCATAATGATTTTACTTAACCATTTTGTCTTTTGCTAGGACAAATGAAATCAGTGCAACTCAAAACATTGTGGAACAGTGAGGAACACTGAAAATTAGTCTTCTCTAGACTATTACTCTTTGGCAATAACTATATAACATTAATGTAAACATTTTCCTGATTATAGTCATTACCTCTAAATAATTCAGGTTACAAATTGTAGCAAACAGCATAGTAGTATGTAAAATGTATAGCATGCAGAAGAAATATATCCTTTTTTATGAAGACATATTCAGCTACATGGTGTAGTATCTATAGAAGAGCATATTTAAACAATCTTTCTGAAATTTTTTGGGGAAAAAAAAAGTCTGCTTAATACTGTTGAAGGAAGTTTTCTCAATAGACTGTTGAAGTTAATCCAAAGTGATTTATGGAATGTTTTGGAGAGGAAAATTTACCTGACATTTTTCTCTGCAAATTAATGCAAGTTTTAGCATAGTCAGATGGAATCCATTTTCTGTACATGCCTCATTAAACCAAGTGGAACTGTACAACTGTATTTTCAAAAGAATATGTAAAAATATCATGGAGAAGTATTCATTCATTTGGAGTTGAATATGTAAGTCCATCATCCATCTGAAAAATCTGGGTTAAAGATATTTCATTGATTTTCCTACTTCAAAATTTTGCACTGTAGGCTTCCAGATGCCATTTCTTGTATTCCTTTTATTTCTAAGTTCTTAATATTAAATCTATGTTGGCTGAAGTCAAACGTAAGGATTGAGGTTTAGAAGGTCACTTTATCTTCCATTTTGGGTCCAAGAGCTTAAGTTGTACTGTTAGTCTTGTTACACTTTTTCCAGTGTGTAAGCCCACATCTGTTAGTTGATCATTTGTTTTTCAACAAGAAGTGACAAAGAATAATGGGAAATTAACACAGAGATATGTACTGGAGAGGTGAATATTTATCAGAAAAGTTTCAGAACCACAGCTGTATGTTCTTATTAAACTTGAATTTTAATTTATATTATGAAGTAAATTGTAGCACTGAGCATTGAAAATGATTCAGCACAGAATAATATTAGCTAAGATATATTTCCGTATTCAGTCTCACATTGAGAGCAAAATCAAGGTTAAAATTCTTCATGTCTGGATAGCAATGAGCAACTGAAATAAGTTTTCAGTCTACATACACAACCTCAGTATTGAGGAATGGGGAAACATAAAATGTGTTAGCAAAAGCCAAATGAAGTTCATTGACAGTAGGACAGGTGTCACAAAATGTTATGTCTTCATAGAGTGGAAAGTTGAGGCCTGGGTGACATCTGCTTATCTGAGACATTACAGATCTTTTTCAGTGAGCTAAATCAGAACTGTGTTCTGCCAATTGTACTGAAGGTATGCCTAGTTTGTAGCTTATGAGAAAAAAATGCCACATGGTCATATTTCTAGCAAATAAAGTTAGTTGTAGAACTGCCTAATTTCCAGACATACGACAATTTTAAAGGCAGTATATTAGGTATAACATTCCCTTAGTATTTCTTCTCCTTTATTCTATCCTTATAATGCAATTGCATTTTTACACTAGCATGTATTTTACATCCCTCAACAGTTCTGTAGTCATGCAAGAAATTATCTGGAATAAACACATTCTCCTCCTAGTTTCAGTCAGTATTGTTTTTCTTACTGGCAATACTCTTATTTGAGTGAGAGTTTGTCTTGTGCCCTGCCCAATGTGTCAGCTAAATGATGGAAAACCCACTGGTATTCAGTAGTCTAATTTTAAGATCATTTTAATCCGTACTGGTAAACTTAAATGAGAGATGCAGTCAAAGTCTTAAGTTTGGAAGAGTTTGCACATTTTTTTAATTAAAACAATGACCTTAAATATTTTATATTTAAGAGTGGACTAAAGATAATGCACAACTGTACTCAGTAAGGATTATTTTGCTCAATGAAACTCAGAGCAAAAAGGGGGATGGTATATAACATGCTTGTCTTTGCCTAGTTTAATACCACTGAACACATAGCTTCTACAACTTAACTGAGAGATCGAGACTAGCAAAAGGCATTATTTATGTACTTACTGCTTTTTTATACTTAATGCTCTGTATATAAATACATATGCACTGACATGGGTTTTTAGTTTTGCTGTAGTTTCTTTATTTAATTTTACATTGTTTCATCTTAACATTAATTTCTGGAATTCATAACTTTGGATTTGAAACCCCAGCAGTCATAATTTCCTTTCCTTTGTATAATATCTAGTTTGATTTAAAAAAAAAAAAAAAAAAAAACAAAAACAAAAAAAAAAAACCTTTCTTAACACTAAGTTTTTGGTCTTGTGAAGTCAGTGAAATGCCTTTTTTCTTTCTTTATTTTTTCCAGAGACAACTATTTTCAACAGACAACCCTAAACTCTTCATATTTTTCTTTACAGTTCATGAGAACAGAAACTACTTTTTCCTCTGCACTCTAAAAATACAAAACATGGAACTAGTCCAAATACCTAATGAAAATAAAGTTATAGGTGTAGCTGGTACTTCATTTCAGTATATAATTATAAACATTATAATAATGATTATAGACCTTTTGAAAGAGAAATAGTGAATAGAAACCATTGTAAGGAAGTGTGGAGGAAGAAATGAATTTTCCAAGAGAAAAAATATTCTATGCTTGACATCTCATTTTTCTTCCCACATATAATTTGGAAGCTTTCACCAGTCCACTGGGGAAAACTATGTTTTTAGATATCTGTGTATTGTACATTAAAGTGCCATCTTAACTTAAAAGTAAAGATTCTGAATACAATTTGAGGAATGTATATTGATCAGTAACTACGTCCTTCATATTTTTAAACAATTTTTATGTTTAAAAAGACTACACATTATCAGATTATCTATTATAGATTTTATTTTCTATCCTTCTATGTGTAGAAAACCTTACTCAGCAGAATATATGCATCTTCTCCAATTAAATAATAAAATGTTGTATCTAAAACTAAGTTCTGAAATGAACTGGGGCTCTTATTGACTGTTACATAGAAAGATTATGGAATCTCCTGTTATTCATGTTTTCTCTTAATATAAAAATGTTTTCTCTACCTTGGAAAATACAGAAAATCATGGTCCTTTAGTATCATTTACAAAGGAGGATGAGTATTTGGAGAATGTGCTGAGAATCTTATTGAGGTCTTCTTTCCTGAGAGGTTCTGAAACTGTTGAAACTGTGGACATAGGAGAAAAATTCTCAGTATAGATTTCATACAGAATAAAAATACTAGTGGAAAAAAATAACAGCTGAACATAGATACAAAGAGCCTGATATGTTGTCCAGTTTACAGTACAGAAATCAGATTATGGAGCACAGACACATATATCATAAGAAGAAATTACTTGTATTTCAACAAGATAAATTACAAGCAAATAAACTATGATCTTAAACAGCTGTGATTGTTGTCTAATCCAGTCTCAAGTATCTCTCAATTCACCAGGTGAGAAAAATACCTTCTTTCCCTGAATGGAGTTTCTGTGACTTGTGGATTCTTCTATGGGATGAGAAGTTACTACAATAGTGAGAGGGCTTTCAATGTGAAGATTATTTTGGCAATGAAAAAGTGCAGATGAAGAGTCACATCAAATTACTGATAAGGAGTGGCCAAGTAGCAAGACTGTAGCACTCCTCTGAAAAAGGCATTCTATTTTAAAAAGCAGTAATACTTTCTCTATCAATGAATTGTTTAGAAGTTGGATGGCTGACAGATTAAAATAATGGTGTATTATCCTAGAACAAAGCATGTGTGACTCTGTTATTAAATGCTGTTTGGGAACTGCTGAATCACGGCCTGAACCTCTGATTGATCACCTGAGATGAGCAATGAGTCAGCCCTGGAAGCACAGGTGAAGGCAATTCACCAGTGTTGCTGGAAGGGGTGGAGCCTGGCTGCACCTCTCCTAAACCCATTTAAGAGCTGACTACCAGTGAGGAAGGATCTCTTTCTGGAGATCCCTCCTTTGGAGTTTTGCAGCAAGCCTAGAATTAAGGGTAAGTGCTCTTATTTATTCTCTTTTAGTTATAATAACCCGCTTAGGTAAAGTCTCTTGTTTATTTCATAATTACAACGTGTATATCCATTGATTATACAAATGTCTATTACTAAAATGAAAATAATGTTTAGAAAAAATATGTATTGAATGGTCAGATATGATTTAACACTGCAACTTTATCTAGAGAGTCTGAGCTGAAATAAACACTGAATGTTGTAATATCAAGTGTATTTAGTACTGAGAAGGATCTTGGGGTTAAGGTTGAGTACAAGCTAATAGTGTAGGGCTAGAGATAACAAATAGGAACTAATGGGAGTAATTTCCAGGAGAAAAAATGGGACTGGGGAAAATGTGTTATTTAGTATGCCACATAATTGGTACTGTTACTCTTGTGGTGATGATTTAAAAGCTATTGATGAATTCCTAGAGGCTTAAAGAATGTTTAAATTCATATTTCTCTTTCATGATTTTAACGTAGGTGTTAATGGTTTTTAACAAGTAGAAAGCTAATAATGGCTTACTTGAAGGCTCTAAATGAATAAGTGACTTCTGTTTCTTTTTTTTTTAAAAAAAAAAAACTTCTCTATCAGAAGTAAAAATAGTTTGTAGAAACTGAACCTAGAGTAAAGCTGAGACTATGTTTTCATACTTAATCATTGGGAAAATGTTTAGAGGGGTGATGGCTGCTCTACAACCTTAAATCTACCATTCAAACTACTGCTTTTCTCCCAAACACGTATGATAATTCTGAAATAAATAAGGGGCTTAGTTCACCAATTATTATGTGATTTGTTTATATTGTATGTTATGAAAAGAAACAAGACAACTATGTTTTGAGCTTTAAACCTAAACCTCTATGGAGGTTAGGGAGAGGGGGGGAAAAAAAATAAAAACACTAAAAAACCTCAGTAAAGTTGTTCCTGATGATGGGATCTAAACCCAAGTTGGATATTAGGAGAAAATTATTCTCAGTACATAGTAGTACATTAGAACAGGCTGCCCAGACAGGCAGAGGAATCGTCATGCTTAGATGCACTCATGAAAAGTGTAGATGTGGAACTGAGGGGCATTATTTAGCAGGCATGTGGCTGTGGTGGCTTGATGGTTGAGCTGGGTAATCTTAGAGGTCACATGCAACCTTAATGATTCTGTGATTCTATGAAAAGAAGTGAATGAAATATGCAATGCAGGAAGTGAATTTTCTTCTGTATTGGCTAATTTTATGCTATGTACCTAAGCTTTTAAAACATAGTCCATACATAATTCAAAATATGAACAGGCTGATTTTTACTGACAATCAGAATTTAGCGGTGCATTAAAAATGTCATCTAATTAAATCAGTTTCCATATGTGCCTTTATAAGTTGTTTTTATTGAAAAAAAGTATTAGATTCATAATTGTTAGAATACATCATGACCTAAATTATCAGATATTAGAAGTATTTTGTTCAACTTAAGTCATTTATTCTTGAATGTTTTTTAGGAATATGAGCTTGAGTACTTGAAGGTTTTGTCACGAAGCTGTAGTTGTCTGGTGAAACTTTCACTTGTCATGTAGTTTTACTGCTGTGTCTAACAAGGATAATTAGATATTTTGAAATTACATTGCTCAAGATCCTTCCAAGCTGAAATTTAGATGCTGTGAATTAATAGTACTAGATATGGTCTGAAAACAGGCAAGTCCTGTAGTATTTATTTTACTAATTTTTATATATAACTGAACTGCGTGAGTATTTAAAGCAGTGTATAACGCTGATGTACTGATGGAGCTATAGCTCATCTACAATCATAAACACAGATGGGAAGCAGGAAAGAGATACCCATTTTATGTTAATCAAAATCACCTTGACGACTGCAGAAATCCCTTTATAGACTTCTTAGCATTCATTTACATGTAATTAAAATATTATTTGAGAAGACTTGAGCTTATTTCAGGAAGCCATACAAATGTTATTCTTTTTGTTATAAGTACATTTGAAATGTTGTATGAATGCTTTTTTTTCCCTAGTGATGCAGGTTTCCAAAAACTCTTTGTTGTGAACAAATAAAAATATATATATATATATATATTAATTTAATAAAAAAAAAGGATATTTTTCTTGGTTATCTTTTTGAAGTTTTTTTTAAATAAATAGCTATTTTCTCTTTTATGGAATATATTTAGTATATTTAAAGACAGGACCAAATATGCAGGACCATCCTGTTTGGATGACCACACTTCAAAAACAAATTATTTGTTTCCTACAGTAGGAGTTACTATCAGTGCCACTTGTTCACCTTCCACAAACCCACAATCCACAATATTGAAAAAATCTGTTAAGGGCCATCTGAGAGTAAGCCTGCCAGCCTGTAATGCACAAGCCTAGTCATCAAGCATTTCTCTCACCTTTCCTTGCTCTAGTTTTGTGGCTTATCTTCCATATCAATGTTGCCACTGCTAAAACACACCACCCATCATTTCTCTGTGCTCACAAAACACAAAACTTTTGCTTCATAAATGTTCAGCAAGTATCAGTGAATGTCAGTGGGTGCCCTTGTGTCTGCATGGAGGAATTTGGTGACACCCCTTTACTTCATACGTACTTCTATGTCAGACACCAGTTTATCGGCCTGCACTTCTGCTGCCATCCGTCGTGGAGCAGCTATGTGTAATAGGATATCAGGGAGAAGGTTCAACCATTACTGCCATAACACCACTATCTGCCTTTGATATTGTGAGCCAAAACAATAAAACAGGAGGCATTATTTTAAGGGTAGCCCTCATATCTCTTTACAAGCAAGTTGTGATTCATTGTCATTAATGGTTTCTAAGTAAAAAAAAAAAAAAAAAAAATTGTAGTTGAAACAAATTAGTCAAGAAAGCATAACAGAAACTTATGGGAGACAACACAATTTCTTGTTCTTTTTAATGTGTCAAAAGCTTGAGTACATTAAAACAAAGATCTACAGAATTGTAGATCTACCTCATTGAGGAAAACAGGATGCTAAAGTAAAAATAGCTTTAAATTCTTTTAAAACAAGATTCTGGAACACTTCTTTTTACTTTCCAGTAATTCTATGGTCTGTGATTGGGAAATTCCAGAGCCTGAGGTCTTGTCCTTATATTAAGTGGCCTTTGGATTATTTCTGTGTCCCTTTGGCATTGTATATATGCCATCCCTTCAGCATGTGGTAGAAAGGGAAAACAAGGGAAACAGGATGCAAAGGAGCTAATTTGCACTGATCAAATGAAGGTGACAGACCTCCAAATTGTAGGAAGGAAAATTTAGAATAAATACATTAACATTGTTTTGTGCGTGTAGCAGTTCTATATCTATACAACATGTCAGCTTTTTGAAGTAAACTATTTATAGTTTATAAACTATTTACAGTTTATATCATTTATAAAAACTAAACATAAGTGTGTGTTTTATCTTTATTAAAACATGTGTTTTTCATGCTGTCAACACAGAAATTATTGGTGGGAACTCAGCTGTATTAACACACAGAGCTGAAGCTTAGTGTATTTTCAATTACCAAGGGGTGAATTCTTGTATTTGTCTATGATATGGGAGTTGATGCTTTTAAATGAAAACATGCAGTGTATTTTTACTAACTAAGCTTGCCCAGAACTTGAGTTGTATTTCACACCTGAAATATGATGTCTCCTGCATACCTGTCCTGATGCTGCCATGTTCAACAGGTGTTCTGTCAAAACAGAAATGCAGCTGTACTAGCTGAGCACAGAGGTCCATCTAGCCCAGATTTGTCTCTGGCGGTTGCCAGCAATGGATGATTATAAGAACAGAACATATAAGTAATAGAAATAATAATCACTACCCTGTTTAGATTTTTGCCTGTCACAAAAAAAATATCAGTATTGCAGGCAAATGTGCTGAATTTTGACATATTTTAAAGCTAGCACTTTCTGATACGAGGAACCACAACTATCACTTTCGCTGTTTTCTTGAGCAGTGAGAATACTGAGGGCAGCTATACAATGAAATCTCTTACAAGCATTGTGCATTGCATATATTTGTTGAAGTGCTATCTGGTGGTATTTAGGGACTCCTCATTTCTATTTATTTTTATTTGAACTGTTTTTGTAAGTGGGCTAGGCTGTACATAGAGTAATTTTTCCCCCACTGCCTCTGGTGATAAACACCAGCTGTCAACAGTGAATGCCGTGACATGAGAAGCATACGCTGATTTTCAAGACAAGGTCAAATGACAGGTAGTTAAATAATGTAGAGAGCATAATCTTCTGAACAAGCAGAAATCTGAGGTTGGCTCAATTTTTTTCATAAAATTTACAATCTGCAGATGGTAATGCAGAGGTCAAGCTCCCAGACAGAATATATCATGTATCTGAATAAATAATTTCTGTATAAGTGGAGTTCTAGGGAAACTATTTTTTACCTACATGACCTTGTGATGTTACTCTTAACATTCTATTAATTGCTGTCTGAATTATGTTATAAGGATATTCTTCTTGCATTCATATGTTACTAGTAAAGACAGATTTATATTAATTTATACAAATATGTTTAAAGATTGAATGATTTTAAAAGCCAAAATCTTGTGTTTCCTCTACTTAGTAAGTTGTCGTATGTCCCTAAAAGTGTCTTAATGTTGGGAACAAGATAGTAATCCTATTCTTTGGAATTTAAGCCAAATGCTTAATGGTTCTAGGATCAATCTAGTGACTATCCTTGCATATTCTTTTTCCATTTAGATCTCACTTCCTGTGACTCACAGTGCATCGTAAGAAGTTTTTCTTCACCTTGTCTAAAATTCTACATTTAACTGTCATAAAACTAGTGGTGTTCTATACTACATTGAAGGCTTAATTTCATTTATTCTTTAAACAAAATTTATTTATGTTTTTGTAAAGTTAAAGAATTGCATAGACTTATGCAAAAGTTCAAATGAGCTCAGTAAATATTTTCTTACTACCCTTTTGGAACAAAAATGAATGCAGGCATTTCTGAAGTTGATATCTGAGGTACATTTTAAAAATGTTGTAAGGCAGTAATCTAATATCAGACTGTAACCAAAGCCACAGTGAGCTGTGACAGACATAATAACATGATGTCAATGGAAGATCTTTTAATGGAAATGTCAAATACAATTGTATTAATAGGAAGTTAGCTCTCTATGACAATGTAAGTACCATTTCATTGTCAGCTAGGAGCTTAGAAGATTCCTTTACTTTTATATATTTTATTTTAATAAAGGAAATTAAAATATCAATCAAAATCTGTGCTAAAATCGTGTTAAGGGTTTTAAGGAAATAGGCAGTGTAGGAAAATTCTCAGATAAAGCTGCCACAATACCCGGAGATTAAAAGCAGTAAAACAACCCCCAGAACTGCTTGCCTTCCCTGAATTGTCAGTTGATGAGCTGATAGCAAAGTGAAATATTTCTTCCCACTATGCTGAAGGTGTGATATTAACTTCTGAAGGTGCAAAGACAACTTGATTAGACTGAATTTATTCTGAATTTGCTTTCTAGTTTTAAAGAGACAGACTCCTTTCAATAAGCAGAATCTTGTACATTATATTGTTTTAAGCACCCAGGATCTTTTCCAAAATGAGGAAACATTTATGAACTACTAGACCTTAAAGATCACAAAATCTTTGACCGTAATGACACAGAGGACAGTTTTGAAAATATAATTTACAGTACAATTTGCTTTTATTCTCACCCATCGTGTCATTATTTTTCCTTTATCTTCCAGAATTGTGGTAGTTATTTTATATGATTTTTATATTTTCTGATGAAATTTTTATCCGTAATCAATGGAATATAACAGAATGAAATGGAACAGAACAGTTGGAAGCAGCCTCCAAAGATGTTGTCATTTAACCTGGCAAGCATCTAAACACCTCACAGCCTTTTGCTCACCCCTGCGCCCATTCTCAGTAGACAGAAAAGGAAGAGGCAAATAATAGTAATTATATGTATTTTTATATATTTACAAAACAGATGATGCACAAAACAATTGCTCACTACCTGCCAACTGATGCCCAACCAGATGCTTATTGTTACCTGAACATCCTCTGGTGCAGCTTTGTGCCATTCCTTTGCATCCTGTCATTGCTTACCAGGGAGAAGAGACTGGAGCCTGTGTTTAAAAATTATTTCATTGAATATAATTTCTAATTTAGATGTAACAGTTCAGTATCATGCAGTATACTGAAGAAGTAGCCTTCTATGGCTTTTTATGCGTTCTGAGATCTAATATTTAGCAAAAATAGATGAGAAAAAGAAAAACCTTTTTATTATAGCATGATGAATTTAATACATATATTGAATTTATGAATGACTGAAAAATGTAAGTTCCATCAGATGAATGTACAAAAAACTATGCGGTATCTTATCAGTCCATAAAAAGATGATGTCTGGACAAATACCTATGAATTAGATAATTTCTGAAAAAAGGATAGTTGGCAAAATATATGAGAAATGTCACAGAACTCAGGAGTAGATAGGCAAAAGTGCACTTATTGGAAAAGCACTTTCAAAATGAAATTAAATAAGGGAAAGGTAACTTACTTTTTTTTTTTTTTTTTTCCTCTCCCCTAGTATTACTACAAAATAAACTAAATATAAATTAACTTGAAAAAAACTTGAGAACGGTAACAATATATATAGAACATACACCAGGATAAAAGATTTGGGAAACAAAATCACAGTGCCATCATGCAATGCATCTAAGATGAACAAATCCAGTGGCACCACACTGAATTTTCAGGGGTGTGCTCATTTCAAACTAGAATACATTCAAATATATTCTTTGCTTTATTGGAAGAAGACATTGACCTCAAAGAAGTGTTCTTATCTTTCACCAGTTTCAGAATTTGGCTTGTGTATGCTCAGTTGTGCTGATTTTCAGAGTATAGCTTTTCAAGAATAACAGTTCTGCCACAGCCATCTGAATTGCTTGAATGATGTAGTGGAAGGGATATGATCAAGGCTGCATAGAAATGCAGTGATTAGGACCACACTCATTATATTTTCCACAGAAGTAACTATACAATCAGGCTACATTTTCCATCTTCCTTCTGTGGCAGAATCATGAAGAAAATGTGGCTAATATTTAACGTTATTTTTCACTCTGAAAATGTAGCAGACCTGAAATGTAGCAGATAGCATGGGAGGAGATGCACATAATTTGTGTTGGGAATGATTCTGTGCTGAAAAATACAGTAGAGGCAAGTAGTGTTAACAAGGAAGAAGTCTCAACCCATTTCAGACTCAAAGCTCTGCATACACATCTCCTCTTCAGAAGCAAAAATGTTCTGTACGTGAAAGTCACTTTTATCTACATTAGTGGCTAAGCATGCTAAAATTATAACACATGCATCAGCTCACCTCTTACTGAACGCTTTCTGTATGGAAGCTGCCTCCACATTCTTGACAATCACATGTTTTCTTTACTTTTATTGTTTTTTAGTTGTGCATGGAAAACATTTGTGTACAAAGATATCTTTGGAATGGATAACGTTCTATTTTTATTTCTTGAAAACACTGTAAATATAATTAAAAAAAATAGAAATAAAAAGGAACAAAGAGGAAAGAGAGAGTTAAAAATACTTCAGTAGCAATAAACATATTCAGTCAACACGTTTTAACAACAATTATAGTCATATTCTTAAACTAATGCCCACTACATGGGCCACAGAGCATTTTCCAAAGTTTAAATGTGACATATGACAAAAGGTGTAGCTTCTACTTTACTGAGTTTCAAACTAAGATTTTCTTTCAAACCAGTGTTTCAAAGTATATACCTCTCTCTAATTGCATGCAAAGTATGAGAATATAAAAAATAATCAAGCTAAGAAATTTAATGTATATGATTGCTTGCTTTTGGATACGAAGAATATAATGTTTTCATTACCTGCTTTCTCGGTGTTGTGTTTAAGACCCATGTCTAAATGCTTTTATTAACTATTTAACCAGCACACTATATTGTGAATCTGATTAAGCTGAAGGCTTGAACTTCCAGAGCCAGGCTAGAAAAAAAGACAACTTTTCTCTTACAACATCATAATACCAGCCCTCATAACAATTTGAAGACTGTGGAGCCCATTGCAAGTCTTGGCTGGACTGTCCTATCACATCCATCATATAGTCCAGATTTTGTGTCTTCTGGCATTCATTTGGGTTGCTGAAAAATGGACTGTATGGGTAACATTTTCCTAGCAACAATGTCATGATAGCAGCTCTGAAACAATGGGTCACCTCCAATGATGCAGATTATTACAAGCATTTCATGGCAGGGTTTTGTTCATCTGTGACAAACATATACAACTATGTTTAAAGAAGAGTGTTTTGTAGCTGAGAATTTGTTTGTCAAACAGTGCTATTGTATTTTTTGTATTTGTTGTAGTTTCTATGGGCATAAATAGGATATGTTACTTCCAGAGCAAACTACATTACAATGTAAGCATCTGCAAAAAAAGAAACAACCAACAATTAACAGGGTGCTGGTTAAACAGTACAATTAGTGAGAGGTGTATACTTTTAAACATTTGTTTGAAAGAAAGTCTTAGCCTGAAACTGAGTCACTGCACTTAGTACATTTACACTTCACAAAACAGCAATTACAAGTAAAAACTGTAAACTTTATCTAGGCCACTGTCAGGAAGTGATGAATGAGGTCACTGGTGGTGTAACCCCAGCTCTTTTCCCATGGGTGATATTGGCTCCCTTGAAAGTATTCATATGATGGATTTCTGAATATGCAAGGATTTCTACTGAATGGCTGAGGAACAGTAGATTTTATACAAATTCTGCAATGTTACCTTGTCAATCAGAAGGGAACAGTGTATTCACTGGAGTGCTGCTTTTAATGGTCTGCATAGTACTTTTTGTCATAAATAGAAGTAGGGAGTTGTTTCTTGTACATCAGCTTATGCATAGTAATAGGTCTGCCTATCAGTTCTAAGAACTAACATCTACATTACCGAAAATCACAAAGTCAATATTAGAACATTTTTTCAAGAGTCTTCCGTACCTCCTCTTGTGACTTTTTGAAATACCAAATCTATTCTGAATCAATGGAGATATGGTAAAAATAAGTGATATATTAATTTTACTGAAATGTTACCCAGTGTAAATTTTTATCATCTGTGTAAAGTAGCAATTAAATGCATTATTTTCTATTTAATTTATACACTCCCTTTTGATACCAACAGGTTGCAGTGGCATAAATGGGCTAATGCAAAATTAAGGGTTGAATGGGTTTGCAATAGTCAAATCAAAGTTGTTTTTTTTTGGTTTTTTTTTGGTTTTTTGTTTTTTTTTTTTTTTAAGAGAAGAATGCAAGACAGGTGGGATTTTAGGACCTTAGGGCCTTCAGTATAATGATCCTTCGATGAGCTGATTTCAGGTCCATATGATTCTTTGACTCAAATACACGTTTTTTTTCCAGAGTAGACAGGGGTGTTCTCCAAAAGTCCTATACAAATCGATTCCACATCATGTCTTTTAAAAGCACTGCTGGTATATGTAAACAGAAGGAAAGTATGCAATGAAGATCTGTGCTTGCATGTTGAAAATACGCTTAATTTTTGTAATATTCAGTTTTGTGTTTACCATTGCATAAAAATGCTCACTATGTTCCAATGCAGAGAATACTTCTCTCATTTCAAAAACCATGACTTTCCAAGAGAAAAAAGAAAAAAAATCAGATGATGAACATTTAATCCATTCATTATAGTGGCCTTTTTTTCTTTCTACTAGGAAAAAAATCCAGCACCAGTTAGTAGGGTTTAGATGAAGAGGAAGATGGAGAAAAAATAATAATAATTCATTATCTATCGGTATCTGTAGAAAGATGACAGTGTCCTTTGATTTCGTTCATGCCTCTGGCAGAAATGTAAGAAATCAATATCTCAGTTTGTATGGCAATAATATATTTTTTAAAAAGGAGTTACTGTTATTTTTTTCATTCCAAATAACAAAAAGAGAAAAGACATGCAAACAAAACCCAATCAAATAAAATTTAGAAGTCCCAAGTGATCTTAATAAAACAAGGATTCACTTTTCTACAAGATGCAAAAGGGCACAGGTAAGTTTTTTCTGAAATAGTACTGAAAAGTATATAGCATCTTGGCTCCCAGTGCCTTGTTTTATAAAAATTTTTTCTGGTATAGAATAATGATATAAGTAAGCAAGAGTAGGAGTAGAGATGGCGACTGCATGATTGGACTAAGTGTTATGCTTCTGAAGACCTTCTGGCTTATTCTGCCCATTAATGCACATCCTCTATCCAGATTCAACTCGTTTCTTTAGCAATTAGCAGCATCCAATACTTTGCAAGCCCCATGCTCTGTAACGTGTGATGCCAAGTGTGATTAGGCTGTTATCAGTATCAGCCAATTCAGCTGGCTGGTGAAGTAAATATACTTAAGTTTATTACTTTCCATGACAAACTGACCATAGGTTTCAGCATTCTTCAAAAAGACATCTTCCCATCAACCGCTACTAAATTCTGTACCATCTTTGTATGTGTGCATGTGTACATTCGCTTTAATAGTGAGACAGAAAGAACAGGGTCGTCTTCTTTGGAAGCATTCAAAACCTGCCTGGACATGTTCCTCTGTAATCTGATCTAGGTGTTCCTGCTTCGGCAGGGGGATTGGACTAGATGATCTTTTGAAGTCCCTTCCAATCCCCGACATTCTGTGAATCTGTCAACAGAACTGAAAAGCCTTCTTCAGTCCAATTAGTGCTGAAAATTATTTAAGAAACAAATGTTCATGCTACTCCATGTAGTGAGAAAGCTTAAAATGTCACGTTCTGGTGGCTTGAAAGATTTTTGTTTCTGTTTTTGATCACAGCTGTGATTGGATAATTTGAAATCCTTATTTTTTCTCCTCTACCTTTCCTTTTGGATGTGTCTCTCTCCTTCCTGCATTCAGCCCTTTTCTGCCATCAGTCCCCTGAGTCAGATAGAACCAGCATGACCTTGAGGAATGATCAATGCAGATGTAGTAAATTTACATAGTATTGTGCAGTTTTCCTTGAAAATGTATCACCTAGTGGGAAATGGGGACATCTATGTGCCTAGACAACCTGAAATGCAGGACAACTTAAACTAGAGGCTTTTGACATATCAAACTGTTATTTATGGGAAATTACTAACTTGTGCAACTTGTTTCTCCCATCTGCAATAGCAACATTAAAGTCAGTAAGTTGGTATACAGAGTGCTGCTGAATGAGACTTACTCACATAAGGAAGAACCACAAGGTTTTGTGTGTGCAGCGTGACCTCACAAATTTAAAAGTCAATTGACTTAAAAGGGTTTTGCCCCTTAAGACTCACTCTATCATGCACACACCACTATCCAAAATGTTTTTTTCACATTTAATTTCATATTTTCCTTAATTATATGTGTGAGCCTATATAATAAATACTTCCACTTTTATACTGTGAGGGAAAGAACAGTGCTACAGTTTGTTAATTCACAGGCCATTCAAAATTCTTTTTAATGTTAATAAAATGCATTTTCAGAAACTTTGTGCTATGAATCTATTAAGAAATTGATTCAGAAGAAATACGGAATACAAAGATTACCCTGCCTCACTGACCTGAAAGAGATGTTAGACATAACAGATGAGTAAAAAGGAACTATATTACAGACAGCATTCAAGGCAGAAATCATAGTCTGTTAACTGATGTCTATGGCCAAGGATTTTGTATCATACCAGAATGATTTTTTTTTCATGGATTTGGAATAAGAAGTTGTTCATGAGATGTTGGATGAAGAAAACCTAAAGATATTTATTGAAAACTTTAGGGGTGGATAAAGAGGGTTAGGTGAAGATGAGTCAACCAAATGAGGAATGTCAGTTCTGATGCACTGCTTCAGTCAATCAGTAAGAAGTGTAATTGGCAGAAGGTAATGCAATCAAATGTCCTCACTAAATTTATTTATTTATTTACTTAATCGACGTACTTTGATTGTAATGACAAAAAAAAAAAAAAAAACAGAAATAGACAACTTACTGTTCAGTATCTGAACTGTTTGCTGGTAAAACTACAGAGCTAAGGATTGACCTTCATTCTGAGTAACTGTCACTTTTCACCCTGTGGGCTGGCTAGAGTCTGTCATTTTGGAAAATGAAGTTTAGAAACTGCTCTTTACATTTCAAATCTTAAAAAATGAAAAGCTAATATGTTAGTGTTATAGGTCAGTACATGCTGTCAAGATTTGCAGCAGTCAGTACCATTTACAGATGTCTTGCATATGTCTTTGCAGTGTTCCTTGCTGTTGCTTATATGGCCATCACCTGAAATACTAGGAAGAATAGCATAGTAGAGAGCTCAGACTTTCTGGCACTGTTGAATGACTGAGTCATATTTGCCTAGCAAGCAAAGCTAGAGCTCTAGCCTAGTATTGTAGCAAAATTCAGGAAAGATAAAAAATAATGTCCTTCTTGAAATGGAGTGGTACACATGTTCCTATGTTATAGCTGTCTTCAAATACCAAATGCCAAACTACCCTGAAATCAAGAAAAGAGACTGTGAAAGTTTAAGTATAATCTCCTTGTGAAATAAATTAGATTCCTAAATGTCTCCTGAAACTTTTACAATCGTTGTTGTTGAAATTGTATATCAAGCCAATTGTGTACTGATGGAAACAACATGACAAGAGCTTGGGGGTTATCAGTGTACACAAATTATCTCCTGTTCTACAGTATATGGCTATGATATATTGTTGTTCTTGGCAGTTTTTGGAATAGATTAACTTGGCACTGAAATGCATATTCTCCTTATCTCTACTATTTGAATACACAAAGAGGGGCTGCAAAAACACATGTAAAATTTTACATAGGTTGATATTGGTAGACTACTTATTTGAAACAGAATAAGTTGGTGCTGACTAATTAGTTATGACATATGTTCAGCATATATTTAGTTTGAACAAGAAATCCTGTAGTATTTGATAAAATAGTGTGTTAAAGTAGTTTATTCTGGTGACAGAATGTGGTTAGATTTTTTTTTTCAATTTGGTCTGAATTCCATTAAAGAGTAGGATTGGATGCTAACAGAAATCTGCTTTGCTCCCCCAGGACTCTTATTAAGACACATCTGAAATAAAATGTGAATTAATTTATTGTTTATGGTGGGAAAGTGCTTTGAATTGATTGATTTTATTTATGTCTTATTTGAATTCATTATGAAAGAATGCAGAAAGAACTTAAAGTAAGGATTCATAACAATTCCAAGATTTCTTAATTTCATGGACATTGAAAATTGCTACACACTAGCAGTTTCATGAATTTTCCACGTTGTGTAATCACAATACTTTTTTGATTAGGAGTCTCTGCTCTATTCATAACTAGTACTCATCACATAACAATTTTTCTAGTTCATTTATTTGTCAGTTATTCTATTTCTTATAGCCACAAGATTCCAGGAATCTAAACTTCTCTCCTAAACTAATATGAATATATTCTTCACAAATAAATAGGGAAACTCTAAAAACGGATTGTGCTGACCAAAGAAGTATTGAGAAGTATTGTGGGTTTTTTGTTTTTTGTTTTTTGTTTTTTTTTGTTTGTTTGGGTTTTTTTGTTTGTTTGTTGTTTTTTTTTTAATTCTGATTTGTTTTGGTTTAATTCCATACAAAAAACAGATATCATTTAGACTGAAAATTGTCTTCATTCTTAGGAAAGCTGTGAATACAGAGTAGATATGCTTCTTTTTGGAGAATAAATGAATAAATCCATACTTCACTACTGCTAGTAACAGTAGAAGGAAGAGCAGTTCAGCAGCTTTATTCTGTGATTTCCAGCAGTGAGTCATGCATTCCCTCACAATCTGTTTGGAAATATAAGTGATCCTGTCCTGATATCTTAATGATGTAAAATGAAACCAAATGGGAAGTTGACCAACATTCTGCTGAAGTCACAATAAAATTCTTCCATGAGGTTGATACTATGCCAGAACACCTCAGAGCCAGACCATGAGGAGTAGTGTACTAGTGGAAAATGTAAAGCTAGGTTAGGCCATAGGAACAGTCCATTACTGATAAATCAAAGAGGTCTACTTCTTGTCCATGAGGGTGAGTGGTGTGGACTGTCTCACTGTTATGCTGCCTAGGACTTCCCTACCTCTCGCATCATTCCTGTCTTGAAAAAATCTGTTTGGAGGAGCCCAGAATGGAATCTGAAAGTAGACTAAACACCACAAAAAAATGTGGTGTATGATGATAAGACTTGCTTGGCCCCAAAGCCTAGCCTCAAGGGGCTTTTTTCTTTTTTTTGGCTTCATGAGCAGTCCCAGCTGGCTCATCTTCCCAGGACAGCCTGGGAACCTCCTCTTCCTCCCAGCTAGTTCCTCTGCCATGTACACCATGCCATGATGCACATCCCTACCACAAGTACTTTAATGCCTTTCAACAAATGATTGTTCCTACCACAGTAATTTTTGTTGTGATTTGATTCCAACCACAACTTCAGTCTTTGAGGCTTTGTACTGCACACGTCATACATCATACTTGCACTTTTTGTGGATATTATGTATTGAGGACTAATAAAAAATAAATTCTACCAAAGGCATAATCGGAATAGAAGAATTACTGGATTTGGTAACTTACTAAAAATTTCCATCTCCAAGATTATGGTTGCAAGTCCTAGTAGATAATTTAGGTTTTCAGTAGATCCATGTGAGTTATAGCAAACTTTAAAGCCATATATTATATCCATTCTTTCATCACTTTGAAATTATTGGCTCCTCATTTTGTAAAGCTGTATCTTACTATGAAAATAATGAGACCAATCAATAAAAGAACAAACAAGTGAGGCACACCTGCAAATTTCATTCAAGGGAAAGAGAAAACAAATTATTATTAAAAGACAAAATGAAGTTTTTGCAGTAGTCTGACACTGTTAGTATGCATATGCTTATGGCGTGGTTGTATTTGAAAGCACTGTAAATTACACAAAACTGCGTGTTAATTGTTCATATCAGTGCAGTTGTTGCAAGAATTTTTTTTGAGTTGTGTGTATTGTTTGCGCTCTGCTTGAGCATGTTTTCATTTACTATAATTGTTATTTTCCTATATAGGTCTGTTTTTTTTTTTTTACCTACACTATTTCTGTATGTGACTACCTCTGATATCTGGTATTTAAAGATATATCTCATAGATCTCAACTTCTCTACTTCCTACATCTACAAGTTTATGTTCTCCTTAGTTGAGTATGGAGAACTGTATGAGTACCCTATTTTGTGTCACAAAATTTTCTCTATCATGAATGACAAAAATATTATAATAAAGACAGAAATTCAGAGCAGAATCAAGTGTTTACCTGAAGGAGAAATCTTGTTATTTGTGCCTTCTGCAAAAGGGACTTCTACAATTTCAGTAGCTTTACATTATAACCTATAGCTACATGGATATATTAGATAATTCCCTTCCCTTACTACAGGAGATGAATGCTGAAGCTTTATGCACAGAGCATATACAGTCATCTTTACTCTTTTGCATTGCTAACATACTCATCATGTAAATGAGCACACTGTGCATGAAACAGCACTGTATATATGGGTGCTGGCAAATTTTCTTGCGTACAGATATCTTAGCTGTTCCTAATTTCTCATTTGTAATTTAGGAGAAAAAAATTATGGTGCAGCTTAATTAGCCTGCAAAGATTATAGATTCTCGTGCAAATAAATATGTAGCAGTGAATAATACTAAAAGCCCTGGGGTCTGACAGAAAGAGAATTTTGTGGGGGACTTTTGTATGTGGCTAGTCTTGTTTAACATTTCTTATCACTGATCAGATTTAAGAATGGAATGTGTCATTAGCAAGTGTGCTGATTATACCAAACTGGAATGTGCTGTTGATATTCTCAAGGATTGGGAGGCCTTGCAAGGGACCTGGATATACTGGAACATTAGGAGATTAGCAATGGCATGAAATTCAAAAACGGAAAATGATGTTTGCAGCACCTAGGATGGATTAGCACTGGACAGAGACAAAGACTGAGACAAATGGTTGAATAGCATCTCAGCAGAAAGAGACCTGGGTGACAGCTGCTTCAGTGCGAGCCAACAGCATGTCATGGCAGCCAAGAAGGCAAACCACATTTTGGGGTCCATTGAACAAAGCACAGCCAGGCAGTCAAAAGAGGCAATTTTCCCACTATGTTTAGCACTGGTGTGGCACCACCTTGAATATTGCAAGTAGTTCTGGGCTCCACATCTCCCTGGTAACCACTGATCAAACACTAGAGAATGGCACAAAGCTAAGCCAGAGAAGGTTCAGACTGGATATAAGGACAAATTTCTTTATCATGAGGTTGATCAAATACTGGAACAGGCTTCTTACAGAGTTTGTTGACGATCCATGCCTGTAAGTATTCAACAGACGTTTAGACAATGTTCTCAATAATATGGTTTGATATATGGTTAATATATGTTTAACTTTTTGGATAAGACTAACAAACCACTGCGTTGCATTAATATGGTACTTGGTACATTAAGAGGACTGGAAATGATTGAGGTCTTAAAGTGTTTATTTCTGTTCAGCCTTCAGCCAATGCAGGTAGTAAGAAGCCAAAGTTTAAAGAGTTCCTTGTAAAAAAAAAAAAAAAATTAAAATTGAAAAAACTTTTAAAAACGTTAAGAAAAGAAAGAGTGTTTCAAGGCCTTGAATATTTTTAACTGAAATAAGACATTCTCAGTGAAGTATAATTTTATTTATTTGTGAGGTTTTTGCTAATTAAGCCAACCAAAATACTAAAGACACTGTTGTTCAGCAACTCAGACTTTTTCTCAGACTATGTAAAACAGTAGAGAATCTTAAGGAAAGGCAAGATGTATTCTAATGATATACTTTTCTATCACCCCAGGAATAATGCTGAATGGGAACTCTGTAACAACTCTTGAATGTCATAGGATATCTGCAGAAGGTTTTATAAGTAAATTAAAGAGATAAATTTAAACATAAAATATTTTATAGCTACAGGAAAAGAAGCTGCCTTACAAGAACCAGGATTAAACTGAGTTATGAATTTCTTAAAATGTGAAAGTCATATTTTATATCCCAATATTATATTTTCAATAAACTCTTGGTTAACTTTCCGAAACAGGAAATAAGTATTTAAAATATGCACTCTAAGATTCATTTTTATTATAAGATACAGTGTAAGGTCAGCTAATCTGGTTACATAAAACATCACAGAACTGTGTACTTTAAGAACCTGTTTGAAATAGTACAAATAATATACAAGGAGCATAGGGCAGCTCTTTTTGAAGGAGGTATCTTTTTTATTTTTAAGCGAAAAACAGGTATAGAGATTTTCAGATATTAAGAGAGAAATACAAGAGACAGATGTTGAATACAATAAGGAGATAATGATGTATGTATGATTAATATATCTCTAAGTATGGTTTGGGACAGTTCTGTATGACCTCTTTATTCCGATTAAAAGCATGTGCTCTAAATAACGGTAGGCTTTTAAATTAATCAGCATTTGTCTTTATACTGCCAGGACTCAAACGGAAATGTCATGGGCATTTAGGTTGATGAGACCTTGCAGTTGCTATATCATTCTTGTTAAGAACAGTAAATGACTAGATATTTGACCTTTCCTGCTATACCCAGTTACACTGCAGACTGAAAAATTACAGAAGCTGTGGAAAGTTGTCATTATCTACTTTGCTAATACAAATCAAATTATATTTTTTTAATATCTACTTAATTGAGATAAAATCAGTTGTTGTTCACATGGATTCACATCCCACCCTATTTTCTCAAGACTAGATTTAAATGTATATGAAATATACTTTTTAGCATAGATGAGGCGTACCAATCCTAAATGAAGCCATATATTAGAGGCTTGATATCACAATGCCAGATTGTTCATCAATGTGGGAAAAATTCTATGCCTTGGAAATTAAATTCTGTGCCTTCAGATTAAAGCCCTAAGTTTGATTGAAATAGAACATAGAAAAATACACAAAATCTTTGTTTTAATTCAGGCTTCACCTTGACTCAAAATGCATAAAAGAGTGTGTTGTGGACCACTGCTTTCTATTTTTTTATTTGTTTATTTATTTAATTTTCTTTCTTTCTTTCCTCCTTTCTTTCTTTCCTTCTTTCTTATTTTGGGGTCATCCAAAATGTATTGCAATAGACCCGGCTAAGTGCAGTCAAACTAGTTGTATATTCTGTGAGTTGCATCATGTTATTGACAAATAATACAAGCCAGAAGATTACTTTTAAGAATCAAAAGGTATTGATAGAGCTCTGCTGCACTGAGGGAAGGCAGCTATTTATGCACATCTATGACAGTGCACTCTTCTCTTAAAAACCTGAATACCAGCTTTGGCATCTGCAGTCTAACTATAAATCAGTACACTAGGCCAGATGAAGGTGTCTAAGTATAGATATAGACATTTGAATTAGGTGCCTGTATTATGTGAAAGTTAATCAAAATCTAGTGTCAGATTAGGCCTAAACATAAGTGTCCTCTGACACTTATTCACACCAGATATCTTTTCATGATGTTTTTTTACACTGTGTTCTTAGTTACTATCTGAGGTACTGCAGGGCCATTCGTGTAGCAATGGAGACCTATATGGTACCTTTATAATCAAGGGAATTATTCATCTACTTGATAATGGGAGAGGTAATCCTAACATCAATAGAAAAAAAGATGAGTAATACACATGACAAACCTGCTCGCAGCACAACATACTAGAAAAAGCTGAAGCCTACCAATCCCACTTGTATTACTTTCTGACTCAAACAATAACTGTCAACAACATGCCAATAATCAAATTATTTGTTGTACAAGAACACATATAAAATATTACAAATCTTAAAAGAATTCAGTTTACTTCAAATTAACTTTATGTACAAGATTTATTTTAAACACTATCAAGTTCCTTTCATTAAAAAAAGATGCTTATTTACATGACTTTCATTTGAAACACTAATACAAGGAAATTAATATTTCAGTTATGAAATTTCAATGAGAAATAAAAGTCAAAAGGTCTGTAAAGGTGGAGTAACAATCATAAGACACTTAGCCACTATAAATTCAGTGAACATAAATAAGAGAGAAGAGGATAGATCAGTCTTCTGAGCCGAGTTTCCTTTTTTGAATATAATAATTTTCAGATGTAGGAACAAGAGAAGGGTTTCTCTGGACTTTTCCCAAGTGGAAATATCTGTTCACTTGATAAAGCATATAATTTTATACTTATGTGTATTTTTTTTTAATTAAAGTATAAAAAATTAAAGTTTCTCTTGAAATATCTGAATAGATTTAATAAGGTTTTCAAAAGAGACTAAAAAATATGTTACAATTAAATGAATTCTTTAAGCAGACTTATAATGAAGTTCATGTGGGTCTTAAATATGCAATGCATCTGTATTTCCAGATTAAATATCAACTATGGTAGGTTTGATTTTGTTTTCTTGAGTGTAATAATATTCAGAAGAAAAAATCTTTTTAATAAAATAGAAAAGCATGAGTTTATGAATTTCAATTCATTTCTACTTGTCAAAAATTATTTCATATTATTTATTCCAAGAAAATAATCTTTATGATTGCTCTGATGTATAGACTTTGTAGTATTTTTTGAGCGTACAGACATCTCTGTCAATCATATACCTATTTCTCAATTCAAACTAAATTAGAAATTGTACAATATAGAGAAAACTTCAGTTGTTTTGTCAAAATACAGTGCAAGTAAACTTACTTGCAAGTAAAGTGAAACACATACCCACTGCAATGAATGCAGAGTAATCTGACTTTAAGGTAGCATCTCAAATTCATGAAAGAATGAGGTTTTGGATGGAAAACTGCAGTCTCATTTCCAAGCTTTCATTGTTAGTGCTAAATATCACAAAATCACAGAATTGTAGAGGTTGGAAGGGACATTGAGATCATTGAGTCCAAGTGTTCTGCCAAAGCAGGTTTCCTACAATATGTCACACAGGTAGGTGTCCAGATTTCCACTTGTCAAAAATTATTTCATATTATTTTTTCTGAGAAAATAATCTTTTTAATTGCTCTGATATATAGACTTTGCAGTACTTTTTTGACTGTACAGATATCTCTGAATTTCTCCGTAAAAGGAAACTCCACGATTTCCTTGTGCAGCCTGTTTCAGTGCTCCATCACTCTGACTGTAAAGAAAGTTCTTCCTTGTATTAGTATGAAACCTCCTATGTTCCAGTTTATGCCTGTTGCAGTTTGTTCTATTGGTTTAATGTAATGAGTTTCCATGTCAAATATATAAATATATATATATCTATATGTATATTAGCTGTCCTTTAAAAAAAAGTATTGCATAAGTGTGGTAGAGAGCTAGGCAGCCATTATGTGGGAAGTGTTTAAGGGTATATATTTGATTAAATCCAATGGTAGATGTCATTTACCCTAAGAGATGCCTAAAAGTTTGGTATCTGGGCTTCAGCTACTGACAATAAGTTTTAAGGTAGGTATTTCTGAGAGTCTTCTTCCTTTTGGATCTTTATTTTAGCATAAATGATTTTTTTTTTTGTAGATCTATCTATCTGTCATCAGAGACTACGAGGGGGCTTTATGTTTCTAGCTCTTACGAAAATGATTAGATTACCTGTCACAAGATGTTGGAATCGATATGGCCTAACTGATCTTCAGGTGCCTAAAGGTCACTAGAATCAGTAGAAGTAAGTTCCGAACTCATTTTCAGGTGAATTATCAATTCTTTTCTGCACAAATGAGTTGGGCTGCTACAGAAATAAAGGTCAAAGGTAAAGTGATTATACATTTAGCATTCAGGGCAGTCAATTAGCCAGACTAAGATATGGGTTAGCCACTGACATTATTGTTGATCTTAGTTCTGCATCCTTCATCTTTATCTTTCTTCTTTCATTCCCTTGTTCTATTCCCTCTTCAAGCTTTGAGTTATCTTTCAACATCTTGTGAGAAATAAGTATCTGTTGTATAGGTATAGGTGTAATCATTTCCTGGGATCTTTTTTTTATGATGGAAAGTGATATTGTAGTTTTGAAATTAAATACCTTTATTTCTTATATCTATGTCTGTTGTCAGAATTTTTTTGTACATACAGCATGAATGGGAATTTTTAAACATATCTCAACATATTGGTGAAATTGGTAAAAGTGAAAATGTGAAGAAGCTGTCTTTCCAGTGAATGTAAATCTCAGAACTGAGCTAAAACTATGATGAGTTATCATAATCATTGTGTAAAAGGGAAAGATGATAAAAGTTACAAATAAAAGAAGTGCTTGGAATAAAGGAAAATAGAAGTGATTTTCATCTCAGATGTCAAGTACTCTCGCAAACACCTTTTGAACGCCAGATTTAGGCAGTGAGGCAAGAACATTTTTTTAAAAAGAAAAACTTTGCCTTGTATCTATTAATGTAATAAACACAGTGACAGATGCTGTCTCTTGCTCTTGTCCAATTTCAGACTGTAATATATTGCTTAGTGCACAAGCAGTGGCCATGTCACGTCAGTGAACCTTCAGAAATCAATAACTGCTTGTGTATAGAGATGCAAATTTAAAGAGGAACTATATTATTTCTAGTACTCATTGTGGGTATAAATGCAAATAGATAAACTGAGTAGTGGGAATAATATAGTTCCTGGCTGAATTTATTGTGGACGGTTGACACTGATATTAGAGCATCCTATTGCGATCAGTATTTTCAGTAGGTTGAATAACTGTGAGATCCAAACATTTGCTTTCTTCTAAAGAATGGCATTAATCTTTTAAGATTTTATTGAAGCTTAGTCATGGCATATTCTTGAACTATTATTCTTCTTACAAGGTTGGAGGTTTTCTCATTTTGTATGGCAACATAGTTTAATCAGCAAGAAAACACATAGTTAGATGTGTTCCAGTTTTGGCTGGGATAGAGTTAATTTTCTTCCCGGTAGACAGTATGGTGCCGTGCTTTGGATTGAGGAAGAGAATAATCTTGGTCACATAGCAGTATTTTGTTTGTTGCTGAGCAGCACTATACAGAGCCAAGGATGTTTCAGCTTCTCATGCTGTTCTGCAAACTAAGAGCTGGGGTACAGAAGAAGCTGGAAGGTGTCATAACCAGGACTGTTGACCTAAACTGGCCAAAGACACACTGCATACCATATGGCATCATTCTGAATGATAAAAGGGGGATGAGTTGGCTGGGATGGCTACTGCTGTACAAGGGCTGGCTGGGCATAGATCAGTGGGTGGTGAGCATGTGTTTTGTATATTTAATATTATTATTTATTTATTTATTGTCCCTTCATTTTTTTGTCCCATTAAACAGTCTTTGTCTCAACTCAAGAGTTTTACCTTTTTCCAGATACTCCCCATCCCAGTACAGGAAAATGAGTGAATGGCTTTGTGGCCAGGTTAAAGCACAACAATACAACTAGCAAAACATGTGCAGTATTTTATTATGCACTTTCATAATGAAATACAGGTAAGGCTTGCACACTTCATCATCTTTCCTGGCAAGAGCTGGAAATATTGAAAGAAATAAGGCTTCTCCCTTGTGTATTCAAAAAAGAAAGGCTTGCCTTTTTTTTTTTTTTTGTTTGGATAAACAAAACCTTACTGCTTCACAAAATAAGTCCTATAATTGTCACATTAGCACTTAAGGAATATGATTACATTTTCTCATACATATATATTCTCATGTATATCATCAAAGAGACTTTGATACTATTAAGTGAGTAAGAAAGAAAAATTTTAGTGAAATACTAGAAATGCTATATTTCTTCAGAGAAATATAAAATGAGTTTACTCATCTAAGGGTATATGTGGTTAATCTTGGAGAAAAAAATAACATCAAATTATTCTGTAAACTGAAATGCATCATAAATGAATACTTTCTTGTGGTCACATCTTATTTTTTTAACATAAATGAGGAACCAGAGAATCTTACTCCCTTTTCTGCCTAAGTGGCCAGAATATTACTTTCCCTTAATTAACTCTTACATCTACTCAGACGTGCTGCCTGCATTAGGCAGAGAACATCAGGTGACCTCTTCTCCAAACTTTCTTTGTACTTTCGTTGTTGCTTTTGTGATATCCTGTCTGATTTCAACAACTGTGGTAAATATTGTGGTTTTTATAGGGAATGCAGGAGAAATCCAACTAACAGATTGTCTTCACATGCCAACCACAGGCCAGCTAAAATAAAATATGAAGTGCTTTATGGAGCATTAAATTGAAACCATCCTAGTTAAAATACAATCAAATGACAGTGCACAGGCGTGTTTTATTTTAGTTCATTTCCTACCTGTCAGGAAATATTGGGGATATCACTCCTCCTCTCTGTTTGATTATTCTATTATCAAAAGAATGGGGAGTTTCAGAAACGTACATGTTGATTTAGTGTTGCACTGATGAAACCATTTTGTTTGTGTGATGTGTCATTTTTCATTGGTTTCTTATCAAGGTGCTTCAGCTGCACCCAAACCAGGTCTTATAATTGCTTCAGTTGCTTCTCTTAAAGTTATATCAATGTCAATTGTTAAAGAACTTTTGACTGCTTCACATTGGATCAGTTGGAAGAGTGTAGTATGGACTTTTACATATGCATGGCGTTTTACTTCTTATAATAAAAGATAACCTCCTACATAAGAGTGTGGCTGCTCCTATATGTATTAAATATAACGTATTTAAAAGGAAACTCTGATGTAGGGTTCAGAGGAGTGAAAAAATATGTTTATATTAAAAACATCTATGAAGCAATGTGGGTATCATATGATATGCTTGTGAAATACCTCACTGAAATCAGTAGGCAAACCCTATTATCCTTAGTAGATAAAACTTCATTTCAGCGACAGATATGTCACCAGCTCAACATGCAACACTCACCCAAAAGTAGAGATAATACACATCTAAGCATCCTCTACAGCCATTCCTGTATTTATTTGAAATGAGGTGGAAATGCAGTAGGAAAGGGCTATACATCAGTGATTAGCAGTTACTGGAATGTGGAAGTTTGTTCCTCCTGCTGAGTAGACAGCTGCTGAAGCAGATTTAGGAAGACACCATGATTTTTCCTGATGCCCATAAAGAGAGCAAGAAATTCAAATTCTTATGTAAGCCCTACATTAGTTTGATGTCATATATGAAATGTTTTCCATTATGTACTATGGACAGTATGTTCCAGTAGAAGTAGAAATCTTGGTTCAGTTTCATTCTATGATCCTATGATTCTGTGGAGCTGAAATTACTACGATTTTCTAATTTTGTAGAACTCAGTCTTTAACTCAAAAATAATGTTTTCTACACATGCACACACCCACACAGCACTGGAATAAATTCTACCTTCTCTTGCTTGCCAATCCAATTTTCTAGGGGAAACAATTATGAATATATTGTACTTACTAGATATGTATATACTTTAATCTGTACTTTAATGGCGAACACCAGAGCTCTCTAGTGCCTTAGGGAGAACATGTACCTGTAACATGTAACTCCATGTTACAGACTTACTTTCACTTACATAGAGCAGAGCAATGATATAAATTCTTCAAGATAAGATACCTGTGTGAAGATGTCTATGATCCCAGGCCATCCACGTTCTCTGTCAAAATCACAGAATCATAGAATGATTTGGGTTGGAAGGAACCAGTAAGATCACCTAGTTCCAAACACCCTGGCAGGAACACCTCCCACTAGACCAGGAGACTAGGTTGCTCATAGCTCCATCCAGCCTTGCAAAAAGAAATATAACATTGCCTTCTGCAAGTAGTAGCTCAGTTCTGCTGTACAGACCAGGAAAATGATCCGATTTCAATTTTATGACCCCACCAAAGTTTTGAATTCCCTCCACTCAAAACTCTTCAAGAATTTGTCTGCTTTTCTTTCTCCCTGCCCAACTTATCCCCATCCTGTATATGATTTGCTGTTATTTTTGTAAATCACTACTGCATTTATGTTATGCTATACTCTAAACTAAAATTGGTAACGCCTCTGAAGATACTAATATCAAGATTTTGTTATGTGTCCAAGATGCTTCCATGAGGATCTATATTTGTATTCTTTTGAAACAGAAATGAGCCATTCCATCATCTCCATGTTGGAAGAATATCATTCAAGTGATGTACAAAATAGTGACATTTACTACTTGGAAGATTTATATTTGGTAGATTTAGGTGAAAAGATTCCGTAGCTCCTATTAATAACTTCTCTGAAAGTAAAGCTTTCAGTACAGGATCATGTCCTGAAAATCTTTTGAATCATTTTTAAATTGTTTTGAATTATATTTTTGTTATTTCATTTCTGAGGTATGATTTTAGAAGGATACTCTTCAAGTTTAACTCAATGGAATATAGGTATTTCAGGCCTTCTTCTTTGACAGAATTTCATTTCTCTTCGTTTAGATCAAATGTGTTCTTAAATCTTCAGAATAATATGCAAGTTCTGATCTGTATGATGAATATAGAAACAAAACAAGCAATGTCTCAGCTGAATTAAAGCAGTGAAATATTCTCTCTCAATTTCCATGTTTTAGGTAAATAACTATATTCTTGTATGCCAACATTTTCATGATAACTCCACTTCTTATGTTAGTGCATTCAACTTTCCAAACTGATTTTATACATATGGCCCTTCATTGCAGGGGACTTGGACTTGATGGCCTTCAGAAGTCCCTTCCAGCCCTAAGGATTCTATGATTCTAAGTTCAGTTAATTGTCTTGATTTTCAATATAATAATTTTAAAAGAATGTATTTCCAATTCTTTCCCTGAATAAACTTTATTTTCCTGGTGGTTTTAAATTTTATTTTTTCTTTGATGTGCATTGACATGTGCTTATTGTGAGATATCTACAAAGCTGTTGGACACCAAGAGAAAATGGGAGATGTAAATATCTCTTTCTAGTTCTGTTATCTGTTTCTAAACTGAATGAGTTGTCAAGCAAGCTTATTTAATTAAGACTATGTGTTTTATTTTTCATTTTTTTTATTTTTGCTGCACAGTACTGATTGTTCTCTTGAAGGCAAGTGAAAACCTTTCAAAAAATCCACAATTTTAGTTGTGCATCCTTTGTTTAACGTGCAGTGCTCAGTTGCTCAGACTGCGTTGTGTGCATTTCTGTAGCAGATTCCTCTTTTCACAGTTATTTCACTGTTCATGTTCTTCATTATCGTGCTTCTGGGAGGGAGGCAATTAGAAAGGTTTAAAATGCTGACTGCTATGGACAGTGATGCATCTTGAATGACTATACCTGAAAGAATAAAACCAAGTTACAAATGCAATATGTATATATATATATAGACACGTTTGTTTGCAACAAGCACCAAGACTATGAGAGCTGAATCTATATTTACAATGAAGTCTCAAGAATTATAGAATCACACAATCATTAAGGTTGGAAAAGACCACTAAGATCATCTAGTCCAAGCCTCAAGACCATCCAGGCCTTTCTCAGGTACAGCACCATGCTGTCCTGTCCCTGTGAGAATGGCTTTGTTCCTCTTTCTCTGCAGGTATTGGCAGTGGCTATCTTGAGCACCCTCCTCCAGTAGAGCCATTCCCCCAATGCATTCTCTCAGCTGTGCACCATACTACCTGCCACATCCTGTAAGTGGGAATGGCTGAAGCAGCCCATCCCAGCTCTGCATCTCAAGTGGGCTAGGTCCACCAAGAAGCTCAGCAGAAGTTTCCCCTGCATGCACTGCAACTCCCAGCAGAGTCCAACTGCAGCAGCCAAAGAGCCAGGTTTATCTCCCTCACCATCCCCAGCTGGATGGTGGGGAGCAAAAAGCAGAACTTTCTACCATTTTGATTCTGATAGGAGTCATACATTATATTCTTTCAAACTGAAATGGAAAAGGTGTGTCATGGAAGGAATCCATGCAATTCCATTGCTGTGGAATTTTGCTGTTCTCACTGTGGTTGCACTTGCATCGTCAGATTGAATCATTTCATTTTTTAGTCCAGAAAACTGTTTTCCCTGATTGTTCACAATTTATGCATGCAGAATCACTCCTGAAATTCATTTTGGAATGGAACAACTGTGCCTTCCTGCAGATAAGACTCAGGAGGGGCCCTGTGCAGACTGATCCAAGGATTGCTCCAGCAGGTGGGAAGGCTGCCATGTTGTTCAGCAGACAGCATGTGCTTTCAGCTTCCTGCAATAGAAGCAAAAATTTTACAGGCATCAAGAATTCCAGTTAGCATATCCATTTCATGAACAAGTATTTAAAGAATTATAAACATATTGTTGAAGCATCTCATACCTTAAAACTAAAGGTACCTCCGTTAAAGCCTTGATGAGAATTGGTGTCGCGTGGTGAGATAATGCTATGTATGGTGTACTGAGTATGTTGAAGTTTGTGGAATATCTCTTACATCCAAATTATAAATAGCTTGAGTATGCTTCCAGGCTAATTTACAAAGAGCAGGATGGGCTTGACTCATTCAAAACTAATTTAGTTAAGGGAAGAGTCACTCTCTGGAGCATATTGCAAGGACCATGTAACCAAGATCTATAAATATATCTAAATATATGTACATGCATATAGATGGGTAGAAATATTTTTTTTTTTTCCTCAGAATGGATATATAAATCTAAATCTTAAGTACTGGCCAAATTGTTGAAATGCTAGTGAAGAATGAAATTATTTAAAAGATAAACATTATGCTATGGAGTACTATCACCACAGTGTTTGGAGAAAAACAAAACAAACAAAATGTTCTCTCTTTTCTGGTTGAAGACCACTAAACAAGTGGACAAACTGAAATCTGATGGCATAATTTCTTTTCACTATGAAGAGATTCCAATGGGATCTCTCAGAAATGGCTGATAGCTGTTAGGTGTCAAGAACAAGATTCAGAAGTTAGCACGTTGAAATCTGACTGGTAATTTAGGAGAAAATCTCCATGTTTGAAGGTGATCCAAAATTATTTAGGTTATTAAAAAAAAAAAAAAAGAACAATAGAAAAGTAGGCAGATTAAGAAAATGGGATTATAATTTCAGATAAATATGCTGTTGAGAAATGCTAGCAAGTCTGCTTAAAGAATATGTGAGGTTTTTAACAGCTCAAACTTCATTGTGTAGATTCAAGAGAATAATAACTTCAGGAAGAATAATGGAATAGGCAAGACCCAAGTAATAATAAAAAATCTTCTTACTTGAAATATACAAATGAAATGATTAAAATTCTCGGAAGGAAAAGGGAGGAAGAATGCAGAAGGTTGATCAGACGCTGTGAACAGGGTGTTCTATGTGTTAGAACATAACAATAATCTTGTGCATTTTGTACAAGGAAATGTAGAGATTACAGCAACCTATAATTGTCCTTTCTTTCAAGTTCTCCCAAGGAAACTGGATCTTAAATTGCAACTTATTTCTGGAAGTTTAAGTGAGGGTTTACTTTAAAGTAGGGTGTTTTGTTTTGTTTTTCTGAAAATGAACATAAAGTTTATAGCTATAAAAATATTAATCATTATTTATAAATACTTGTTCTCTTTTACATATAATCATGAAAATACTTGCCATAATGGACTTGTTATTTCTGTTGTCTTCCTCATGAGTCAAGATGGACTATGAAAATATATCCTCCTCATGATTTGTTATCTAATTGGAAACTGAGATTAACCTTTCCATTAACCTGAAGGGAGGTCTGGGATTAGATTTGCTGTAGCAGTTTCAGCACCACATCACATCTTCATGTGAAGTGGCATTTGCACCCTTTGCTGCTCCCTGGCAGGTACGATGCACAAGTACTGAACCAGCTGCTGGGGAATAATGCATCCACCTTACTGCTGGGCCTCGCAGGAAGCTCAACCTTTACTTCTTCCACAAGGCAAATCTCTTCTATGGGCAAACGTGCTACAAGCAACTGTAGATAAAGGGATTAACCTGAAAGGAGCTCTTCCTTCTTCATAGCCACTGAAAATACAGTTCTGGGAGAAGATCAGCTGTTAATTGTTGCACAGTATGTGATAATAATGTACACTAATGTTTATTGTATATAAAATAACCTGAGATATAATTTATATATTTTACGTACATGTGCATTGTGTTCATCACTGTGCAGGAAATAACGGATTAAAACTCTATTTCTAGAGGTAGTAAGGATTTACAAATGAAATACATTTTATGAAAAGAAATGGTCACTTTCTGAAGATTAAAGTTTTCTGTTACTGTAATGTATTTTCAGTTACATTGAATTGTTATTTAGAAAATGTTTATAGATAGGCTAAATTTGCTTAAACTCAGTCTTCATAGATAGAAGTAATGAAGAGTTATATGGTATCTGAAGATTTATGTATATTGTTATTTACATTCGTTTTGTGAAAATATCAACAGACTTCAGGTTTCATTGCTTTATGTTCAGCCAGTGTCTTCTGTGCATTTAATCAAAACACAGACTCCAGTCCTAATTTTCACTGTCCATTGTAAGTGTAGAAAGTGTTATTAACTTATTTTTTAATCCTGCCTGTGTATATGGCCTGCAGAGCTTGTAATATATATTACTTATTAATGTTTGTCTCCTTAGTTTAAATTCCATTCTCCCCTACCTCTAGCCTCTCCCTCCGATCCTTTTTTAGTTTGCTTTATAGATCAAAATAGGCTACTTTTTGGCAGTACACAGTAATATTTGACTTTTCTGTAGTTGATTTACCTGTATATCTATTTCTTCATCAGTGACCTTGATGAGGGGATAGTGGCCACCCTCAGCAAGTTTGCTGATGATAAGAAGTTGGGAGGATTGGCTGACACGCCTGAAGGCTGTGCTGCCATTCAGCGAGACCTGGACAGGCTGGAGAGCTGGGCAGAAAAAAAACGGATGAGATTTAACAAAAGCAAGTGTAGAGTCTTGCATCCGGGGAGGAATAATTGCTTGCACCAGTACAGACCTGCTGGAGAGGAGCTCTGCAGAGAGGGACCTGGGCATCCTGGTGGGCGACAGGTTGGCCATGAGCCAGCAGTGTGCCCTTGTGGCCAAGAGAGCCAGTGGCATTCTGGGGTGCATTAAAAAGAGCGTGGCCAGCAGGTAGAGGGAGGTGATCCTTCCCCTCTACTCTGCCCTGGTAAGGCCTCATCTGGAGCACTGTGTCCAGTTCTGGGCTCCCCAGTACAAAAAAGACAGGGATCTCTTGGAAAGAGTCCAACGGAAGGCCACAAAACTGGTGAAGGGCCTGGAGCATCTGTCCTATGAAGAAAGGCTGAGAGAACTGGGTCTGTTCAGCCTTGAGAAAAGAAGACTGAGAGGGGACCTGATCCAGGTCTATAAATATCTAAGGTGTGGGGGGGCAGAATGGCGAGGCCGGACTGTTTTCAGTGGTGAGTGGAGACAGGACAAGGGGAAACGGACAGAAACTGCAGCATAGGAAGTTCCACACAAATGTGCGCAAGAACTTCTGTACAGTGAGGTGACGGAGCACTGGAACAGGCTGCCCAGGGAGGTGGTGGAGTCTCCTTCTCTGGAGATGTTCAAGACCTGCCTGGATGCCTACCTGTGCGACCTGGTGTAGGGAACCTGCTTTGGCAGGGGGGTTGGACTCGATGATCTCAGGAGGTCCCTTCCAACCCCTACAATTCTGTGATTCTGTGAAAATGAGGGAAGAATAACTGTGAAAGTTAGAGGTGTCAAAAGGCTAGGTCCACACAAGGGGCAAAATGTTTATGTTTTTAGATAAAGCTTCGTAATATTTCTGTGGTGTCCTCATATGTGGAACATCTGCAAGTAAAATTCAGCAGATTAGTTTATCATGTGACCTCAGTAACACAAGTTCCTCAGTCCACCCTCCTCCTTAAATGTCAGAAAAGCTAAATAGCCTGTGTGGTTCACCAAATGTGGGGCAAACAACATTCATTATTATATATTGTCTGTCTTCAGAACTGGACAGCATTTATTTTTTCAAATTTAATAGGTCGTTTATGCCTAGGAAACCATATTTATTTTTAACCTTTTATTTAAATATTCAGAGTAAGTCAGCGCATAATAATCTTTTCAACACTAAAATATGTATCTTCTTAGTATATTTTCCAGGCTTTACACACAACACAGACTTGTTTGTGACTGGCACTATAAAATTTAATCTCATCAACAATTAAAAAAGCAAGCACACATTTTTGAAGATTTTGTCTATTAGATAAATATTTATTTACTGAGTGTGTCTGCTGTGTTTTAGTATACAGTACTACACAATTAAATTATTTTTGAATTTTGTTGTAAATTAATACTATAGATATTAGTGCTTTCTTGATCCATTTTATTAAACTCGGATAAGTATAGGAAAAAATATTTCATAGCTGTATTAAAATTTATATTCAAAATGTTAATCTATGCTGTTAATATTCTAACAGGTAAGGATAAAGTATTTTTCTATGTGAAAATGTATTCAGAGGCATGCAGCTGTTTGCAGCTAGGCTTAAGATAAAAGAGTTTCTGAACATTCTGCAGTGAGAATGTAATCCAGGAAAATTATTCATTCTTAAGCATAGGTTCTTTAATATGTTTTTGTAACCTCCTCAATATGGTGAGTGTACTTGAAAGGACAGAAATCATTATTTTCCAAAGATGTAAATGTTTCTCTGACTGAGAATGGGAAAAATTTGTGTATCTGAGGATTAATGAAAGAGATGGGAAAGTAATAAACTCATATTTTACACTCAGCTTAACTTGTAGAAAACGTTTATTAACTCTCTGGAATAACTGTGGGAAGGAAACATTTTAAGAAGTTAGAAGTTTATATTAGCAGATGACTGTTTCAGATATGAGCTTGCATCTGACACTTGCCAAATGCTTCATGTTTGTAGGTAATCTTACAAAAGCAAAATAGTTACTACCATATAAATTCTGGAGGAGCACTGGGAGGTGGTTCTCCCTGTCTGGGAGATGATCCTCCCTCTCTACTCTGCTCAGATGAGGCCACATTTAGAATACTGTTTCCATTTCTGGGCTTCCCAGTTTAAAAGGACAGGGATCTCCTAGAAGGGGTCCAGTGCAGGGCCACAAATATTGTAAAGGACCTGCAGCATCTCCTGTATGAGGAAAGACTAAGACACCTGGGTCTGTTTGGCCAGAGGAAAAATAGACTGAAAGGGGATCTGATGAATGTTTATAAACATATAAAAGGAGGCGGGAAGCAAATGGGTGAGGTCAGACTCTTCTCAGTGGTGTGCACTGATAGGACAAGGAGTAATGGCCTAAAATTTGAATATAGGAAGTTCGATGCTAACATGAGAAAGAAATTCTCTACAGTAAGGATGATGGAGCACTCAAACAGGCTGCCAAGAGAGGTTGTGGAGTCTCTTTATCTGGAGATACTCAAGACCTGACTGGTTACCTACCTGTGCAACCTGGTCTAGGGAGCCTGCTTTGACATGGGAGTTGGACTTGGTGGTCTCTTGAGGTCTCTTCCAACTTCTGAAATTCTGTGATTCTGTGGTTTAAGATTCAATAATTTTTATATTTGCAAATATTGCTCCCAAGTATATTCCCAAATACATTTTTTTCATGGCTCTCCTCACAGCCATGAAAAAAAAAAAAAAAAAAAAAAAAAAAAGAGTCTTGCAAAGATGGAGAAGATGGAGCAAAGATTCCTTAGTTAAATCAAAGTGAAGATTTTTTTTCTTAGATTTGTTTTGAATGTTATTAAATAAATAAATAATTGAAAGGTAAAAGGTATGCTTATCAAAACAATGTGTTTAAAATGTGAAATTGTTTGTTCATAACATCTTATGTTATGCCCTCTGCCACTGATAATCCCCCTTAGATGAGTTACCTATTTGCTGCTGAGTCAATAAGAAGTGACATTTGTGGCTTCTAGATCCATATCTAATTTATTATCTCAATTTTGATTTGAATTTAATTGTGCATTGTTTTGAAACTATTAAGTCTTCAAACATAAGGACGTTGCAAAAGGTGATTGCTAACATTTAAAAGAGAATATTTAATATATCTTAAGTGCCACAAGAAAGTCTTCTTAAAACTGATCTACCCTTCACAGTACCAGCACAATAAATGTAAAAAAATAAAAATAAAATTTAAATTATCATTTGAGAGTGTTGAGCAGGTAGTTTGTTTAAAGATGCTGGGGCTGGATACATGACTGAAAGATAGGTAGGTAAGAGTGTATGTGGAGCAGCATCAGTATTCTGTGTTAGAACACAAGGTTTTAAGCTCTACTTGCCTGATAATTCGCACTTTATTATTTTTATTGCGATTTACATGCAATGACTGCATGGCTGCTATGTACAGGTCTATGACTGATGGTAATAGAGGACTGCTAAGAATGCAGATCAGTAGGGCTTGAAGATGAAAATAAAAATAATCCATAGTTTATTATTTCTTCACAAATTTTGGACTTTAAATACTTTTAGGATCTTGATTCCTCATATTCAAAAATATGCAGTCATCTTGCTGTTTTACATCTGTGAGATTCTCATGACTATGTGAAGCAGAGAAAACTAAAAGAAAACAAAGCAACTTCATTATTTTTTAAAGGAAGATCCATCTTTTAGCATTCCCATTTAACCAAAAATAGACAGTCTGTGAACTCATACCTATTCCCTAACTTTTCAAGGTGAAGAGAATGGAAAACATTAGAAACATAAGAAAGTTAGACACTTTCTTAAATAACCTTTTGAGACAATAAAGTCTAAGGATAGGACAGCCACAGTATCTATAATAAATAATAAGGTTTCATCCTAACTATTCTATGCATTGCAAAATATTACAAATTCTAGTGTTGGTGCAAACCTAAGTCCTGTGTTATTTTCAGGTAAATTACCTGGTTGCACCAATCTTTATTGTGTATTACACATATAAGATTCTCATAGAAGAGATAAATAGATCTGGATTAATGTTGTGAGTTGATTTATTGCTTTGCGTGCATTTTCCTAAACATCTCTACCTTTCTGTTTCACTCTTTGTCTTCATACATTCCATATTAATTGTTTCTGAGAGAAGTTCTAATTTTTTACTGTTTGCCTTTTCTCATTGAGTCATCAGGTTCAGCCAAGTACATTTGACCTAGTCACTGGCTTTGTCTGTACTTCTTAATAAAGCATGGCCATAGACCAGTCTTGAGGACTGGACTGCTGGTCATTATCTATTGCCCGTTTCCTGGCATACATATGGCCTATGTCACTTCCTGGATTCTGTGCAAGACAGTGCTTGTGGAGTACATCTGAGGGACCATTTCTAGTATGGGATATGAGAAGCACTAGGCTTGTATTTCTCTAACTTGCAGTATCTGTGCCCTATGGCAATGTCAGTAATGCCTCATTTGTCCTCTTGCTGCCTTCTGGCACTTGCAAAACAAGCCTCAGTTTAATGCTGTAAAAATATCACTCTAGTGAATTGCACCACAGTGCTGTATCAGACATTCCAAAATGTAAAAACCAAAAAAGGTGGATTCAGCTCTGGGACCTCAGCACAGGAACGACTTGAATCTGTTAGTGTGGTTGATAAAAATGAAAAGAGGGTCGAAGAAGAAAGGCTGAGAGAGCTGGGGTTCTTTATCCTGAAGAAGGCTCTGGGAAGATCTTACTGTGGCCTCAAAGCACTTAAAGGGGTCTTATAAGAAAGATGAAGAAGTACTTTTTTACAACGGCACACTGTGATGGGATAATGGTTTTAAACTGAAAGAAAGAAGGTTTAGACTAAATGTAAGGAAGAAATTCTTCACTCTGAGGATGGTGAGGTACTGGCACATGCTGTCCAGAGAAGTTGTGATTACTACATCTCTGGAGATATTCAAGACCAGGTTGGATGAGCCCCTGGGCAATCAGTCCCCATCCATGCCAGGAGGGTCAGAACTGAAAGGTGTTCTAGGTCTCTTCCAACTCAAGCTATTCTGTGGTTCTATAAAAATAAAACAAATCTATAAATAATAGCAATTAATAAAAACTAGGTAGTTCTATGCAGTGTCTCATGTGACCTGAAGGCCAGAGAATGCTCTGTGACCATGTTTTGTCCAGCACTGCTGGTATGGTCTCTTTTTGATCAGTAGGGTAAAATAGGCACTTCTAAAATGAAACTAATCTCAGTCTGCTATGAAGTTGAATTCATTTTATTTAAATTCTGCTATAGGAGAGATTAGGTGACATCAGTTCCACTCTGAATGCAGCAATTTTTTTCCTATTCACACCTTTGTGTTTCTTGGTTTTTTTTTGTTGTTTGGATGGGATTTTTAGAAGGATTTACAGATAGTCTTTTACAGTTGCTACATAGATTTCCCCCGTTGGGAGAATTGTGCCTGTTCAGGAGTGCTCCTACGGATTGTACGTGATATACTGAGATTCCACTAATAATGGTTCTTCCTTTGTGCACTGGAAGAGAATTTGCCCTTGCATAAGAAAGAAAAATTAAAACAAAACAAAACAAAATTTCACTTGCAGTGCCACAGGTGTTGAATCTTATCTTGTTAGAACAAATGTACAGATAAGCCCCTACAGTGTGATCTCAGGTTCAATAAACAGCTTAGTTCTTAAGGTTAAACAGTGGTCCTGAGAGATATGCTAATGACCACTTTATTTTTAACAAATACAGTCTTGTTGAACAGTTTTGCATTCTGAAGGGACACTGGGTTGGAATTACTCACAGTGGGATGATTAACTATTTGAGAAATTCTTTCCAAGAAAGGTTTATATACTAAGTAACCTTTAAGTAAGATGTTAAAAATCAAGTACATTTTATTTAGTAATTAGACTATCATGTATATATTTTTAAAATCAAAATAAGTAAAGAAAAATACTCAGCTTCATTGAAATTCTTCTTTGCAATGATTACATTTCCGACCCAAGTAAAAAGTCATTTTTCCTCTCGTATGGTAGAAGTATTACAGTTAAGCACTGGCATAAGTTCAAGACAGGAATTGAATTAACAGTTAATGCAATTTAAGTAATGCTTTGATTTAGAATTGAAAAGGTTTAAATACTGAATCTATTGTA
Organism: Lagopus leucura; assembly: GCF_019238085.1. Lineage (NCBI taxonomy): Eukaryota > Metazoa > Chordata > Aves > Galliformes > Phasianidae > Lagopus > Lagopus leucura. The sequence continues at coordinate 33,645,084 of NW_024962262.1, forward strand.
AAATATAAGAGGTTTCCTAATACTTCTCCTGTATCAGTGATGATATCTAAGCATAGAGGAAAGCTGCCATAGAAGGTGAAACAGAAGTATTAAAAAACTTTCTCAATAATGCTACGTTACTCCTGAGTATAGAAAACAGCAACACTAAAAAATACTCAGAACTTCATTATTTAAGTAGAATTATTTTGGAGTAAATCTTTCTTTCAAATATTCTTGGCTAGAGGCAGCAGCATGGAAGTTTTTGAGTGTCTAATGAAGCCTGTGATACTTCTGGCCCAGAGATACTACAGTATAAAACACTAACAAGCAGCCCACGCTTCATCTGAGTAAATAATACCTGTAAGCAGCTTCCAAAAACAGCACAAAGGGATTGAGAAACTGCCATACATTACTAGTTTTTTTAGACAAATTGTTGTTTTTGCATGCAAAAGTGATGATATAAAATCAGTGCTGTAGAATAAGTACAGGCTCTGTTCATCAAGGTGAATAGTCTTCCTGCCATAAACCTCCTATCAGCAGACAGCAGAGAAGTTGCAGAAGTTTGCCCAGAGTGATAAGTTAAACTCAGATATATTAGTTTCATTTAACTTAAAAATTCTGTCCTACTGAACACAGATGGGATGAAAACCAGCAGCTTTTGTTGTCAGATCACAAGGGGAAACACATAATCAGATAATATACTTTCAGTTTGCAAAAAGTACAATTTTATGCAGAATGAGAAGACCCAGTATTTAGAAAACAAGAGAAAGACATTTTCACAAAGTTCATTTTGAAGTTCAAAACTCTGCTCAAGATTTGTTTCCCAGAAGCAGTCTTAAAATTTCAGTGCTCAGCTCTGTGAAACACAGTGAAGCTTCATATCTTCACAGCGTGAAGATATGAAGACAATAATGACACAAGCATAAACATGAGAGTATGCTGTCATTTCAATTCACGATCAGCTTTAGATATTCATTCTTGCAAAGCATAGTTGAACCTGAAGGATCAAGTATTTAATCAGAGGCATTAATTAATTTGTTCTGATGGTTGTGTTAAATGGAGGATTAAGGTGAATGAACTGCAGCAGCCATCCCTTAACCTGTAAGTGACACTTGCATCACTATTACAGAAGCAAGCATCCACTGCATACTTTGTAAATATCATCACTTTGGAAATATTGCAAATACATCCTTAAACGCTATAAATGCAACTTTTTTAAGGTTAAATTTTCACAAAAAAAGTCAAAACTATAGAAGAAGATGTATCAGATAACTTAAATAGTGTAAATCCTGATGTTCTGTCCATTTGAATGTTATGTTCTCTCACTGTAATAGTATTACACATATGAGCGCTGCTTTGAAAGTAATGCCTCCTATTTAATTATGCTGGCCCAAAATGTCAGAGATGGATGTTGGTGGTGTGACAGTAGAGGCTGAACTTTCCCACCAGTATTCTATTACATTTTGTTGCCACGTGACAGATGGCAGCAGAGGGGCAGTCTGACAAAATGATGTCTGACATAGCAGAGAGTATGAAGCAAAGGGGTGTCACTGAATTGTGGCACCCACTGACATTCTGTCACTGACACTGACATTGACACTTGCTGAACGTTTATGGACACCAAAGAGTAGATATGAGCATAGTGAGATGATGGGTAGTGCATTTCATCAATGGCAACAGCAACATGAATGAAAAGCCACATTCCAGAAAGACATACAGAGCTATTACACCACGAAATGAAGATCATCTCAATCAGCTGATCCATGCAAATTGGTGAATTACAAGAGAACTGTGTACAGAGCTGAATATTGGCTCAGTGCATTGGAAATAATTGTGACAGAATTGGGATGCTGCAGAATTTGCACCATCTGGGTCCCAGAAATGCTCACACAGGAACAGAAAGAACATTGTATGCCTGTTAGTCAGAAATTAATGAACCAATCCGAGGCTGAAGGTGACAGTTTCCTGGATAGCATCATTACTGGTAGTGAGACGTGGTGTTACCACTACAAGCCAGAGTCAAAACAACAGACCGTGGAGCAGCAACATGTGAATTCCTCATTGAAGAAAATGTTTAAGAGACAGCTCTATGCAGGTAAAGTGATGTATACCATCTTTTGGAATAGGGAAGAGGTGATCCTTCTGGATTTCCTGAAACCCAAACCATCGCTGCTTTGCGATGTGGACTAAAATGAAGTCTTGAACTTCCAGAGTCGGGCCAGAGAAGAAGACAACCTTTGTCTTACCAACATGATAACACCAGGCCCCATACCAATTTGAAGACGGTAGAGCATGTTGCCGAACATTCGCTGTCCTGCCATATCACCATATAGTCTGCATTTGGCACCTTCTGTCTTCCATGTGTTTGGGCTGATGAAAAATTGACTGTATGGGCAACATTTTCCTAGAAAGGCTGCAATCATAGCAACTGTGACTCAGTGTGTTACTTCTACTGGTGCAGATTTTTATTACTGCAGCACGCAGGCTCTTGTTCATCACTGGCAAAAATGCATAGTTAATGGTAGTGACTATGTTGATTGCAGACATTTCTTTCAGAGCAACCTATGTTCATTTATATACATGTCAACATATTTAGGTTAGTTATATAAATAATCTTACCATCTTATTTGTTCGGCGAAAGGTGTGACACTGCAATTGTAAGAAAGTATTTACTAGTAATGGAGTTTTATCCTGTTGATTGTCAGTATGAAATTTGCACAACATATTTTTTTCCAATGCACTTGAAAGCTTTATAAGTGTAAGACAATTAAAAGGTATATTGAAGCAGCTTCTCTGTAAATGGTGTTTAACACAGATCATGGAACACAAAATAAACAAAATGAGAATAGTCCAAGTATAGATTTATCCTTTGCATATCAGAATTTTTTTCACAAATCCATCAAGGCAATTTTTTCCTCCCAGGACACAGCTACTTTCTGTATGTTTGTAAATTTATCCATGGATGTGTAAGAAGGAATAGGAATACTCAAAACTTATAATTTCCATTAAGCAAAACATACAAGAAACTGGGGAAGAGAACAAGGAGAAGGGGGGGAGGGGGGATAGGAGTAGGGGGAAGCAAAGCAGAAAAGAGGTTTTTTGCTGAAATCTGAATAGTTTTCTTTTCCTGCACTGTAGATTGTCTTTTCAAGAGCTCAAAATATTTGTTTAACATGAATAATGAATAATTGTCTAATTTTTAATTAAAAATGTAACCATTTGTAACCCTGATATACCGAGGATATATCAATATATACCAATAACTAAAACAACTGCATTTAGGTTTATTCTCATCACTTGTGTCTTCATCGTGCTTGCAAACTCCAAATTTGTCTAATTATCATTGATAATTATCAGTTATTTTCTCTCGGGAGTTATGTGGTAATCCTTAGGTACTCTGGCATTTCACTTCAAAGTCTAAGTAATCCTTGAGAAAGCCTTCTTTACTACATAGATTATCTTTATGCTTCTCTCTGACAGTTCTAGAGGAATCAGAGTTTTACTACAGACTTTGTTATAAGAGCTTAATATGATTTAGTTACAAATGCTTAGACCATTTTGTGTTGTAAAGTCGGGAAAGGGGCTTATTTCATAGAGGAAGTTAGGAAAATACAAGAGTTTGTTCTTCTTGGATAACAGGTTATGACCTGACACTTCGTTATTCTCAATTGACTTTCCTTTTAGTAATGGAATGCTCTTGTCCAGATAATTTGTGTTGTTGTAGTATGGTGGAGAGTTGATTTCAGAGCAATCAGATGTCAGGTCATCCTGTACCAATAATGGGATAGAGTCTTATGATCAATGCAAATTACATTCTTCATTCATTTATTAAATCTTGTTACTGATGAGCAGTCTAAAAGTTTTCCTAAACTGTGGATCACGATGACTAGTTGCAGACGTGCTTTAAAAGAAAGCGAGCAGCTAATTTTTCCCTACCTCTTTCCTTGACACATTACTCACAGTATGCATAACAGTCATTGCCCAATAACATGATCTTTTCCTTGGAGCTTTTGTTAATTTAATTCAGTCTCATAACAAAGGGAGTTTGGGAGTGTGGAGAAAGGCTTTAAACTAAAAGTTTCTTCTTCCATGAAGAAGGTATATAAATCTGTAATCTCATAAATTATTCATTTATGGTGCTTAGCTGTGCACTGTAGCAAACTGTACATTTTATTGATGCATGTTTTAGAATGCTTAATAAAAGCTACAAAATGTTTTTAGGAGTACACAGGTTACAGAACAGAAGCTTAATACCATACGCCTTGGGATAGTGAAAAGGATGCCTGAATGGGAAAGAACAGTTATATACTTCAGAGTAGCAGCCATATTTTTTCCAGGTTTATTCTATCAAAGATGAACACTCATGCAGGCAAAACTTAGAAGAAACACTCGTAGAGGAGATTAATGGAATAAATCTCTCAATAGCACTAATTTGAATTTAAAAGAATGAACAGATGGTCTTTATGTGACTGAAAGTATGAGGACAAAATTCAGCACGTGTTTTTGCTAAGACAGCTCTGCTCCAAGAAAACACACCTGTTTACTTTTTTGATAAGAAAAATGTTGTTAATACAGTTTTTATTTACAGTTATCTTTGCAGTTAAATTACTCTGCAGTGTTTTAGTCCCTTTTGTATCTGGGCAGATAATTAGCTTTAAACTACTTAATATTATTTATATAAGAGTTTCTCCCCATGAGTCCAATAAAATTAATCATGACATCAGAATAGCAAGGCGATCTTTTCAGTTTTCTCAATCCTATTTACACCATATAGCAAATAAAGTATAACTAGGAATAGAAAAAATATTGTATATCCACAATTGGAAAGTAGATTTTCCTCTAACAAACAATAAATCAAAGCTGGAATGTAAAGATAAAAGATCTCAATATTGCTTATCTTCCTAATAATGATGGAATTGAAATATATCTAAAACTTCACCAAGCTTCAGTACATTTCCCAAAAAAGGAACATGCATTAAGTACTTTTCCCTAACTCAGCCAATTTGCATGAGTGTTACTGTGACAAAAGGGTCATAGGTTGTCACCCTCTGTCTGTCCCTTCTTACGCTAAAAAGTGTTGGTTATAAAAGAGTTTGGTACAGAAAGACACAGTTACAAGGGCTACCCAGAAAAAAAATATATCTCTTGTTTTATTAAGTTGGCCCATAGTGTCAGAGGCAGATGTCGGTGTTATGACAGTAGAAGTTGAACCTTCCCACCAATATTCCGTTACATTTTATCAGTGTGTGACAGATGGCAGCAGTGGAGCAGTCTGACAGAATGGCATCTGACATGGAAATACATAAGAAGCAAAGGGGTATAATTGAATTCCTCCATGTAGAAAAAAATGGCACCCACTGACATTCACTGGTGCTGAATGCAGACCAACCAGTGGATGTCAGCATAGTGAGGCAGAGTAGGTGGTGTGTTTCAGTAGTGATGACAGACTTTTACAAGTGTGGAATGCAGACTCTTGTTCATTGCTGGTGAAAATGCACAGATAATGGTGGTGACAACATTAGAAAAGAGTGTTTTGTAGTGAGAATTTACTCTTATCAAATAATGCTATTGTGTTCTTTGTATCAGTTATCAATTCCCCGGAAATAAATAGGAGGCATTACTTTTGGAGTGCCATACGTATTTCCAGTTCAGAATGAAACAAGACCCAGTCTCAAGGATTCCAATTTCATTCTGATGTTCAGAAACCCGAGCTGTGAGTGCAGCATAGCTTTATTACAATTCTGAGGAAAGAGATTGCCATGAGATTGCATACTTCTTTGAAAAAGTCTACTCAACTGAAAACAGACTTGTCAATAAAACTAATACATAAGTATTTAACCAGCAAGTTTGGAACTCAGTTGTAAAGAACATGTGTACTCTTTTCCTGCCTTCTTCCATCCTTTCTACAAGTTCTAGACCTTCTGATGTCATGAGAAACATATGCTGCACTTTTTAGCCCAGGTCATGTGAAGGGACTTTCATTTTTTTCACAGAAATTAAGGAGCACTCTATCCACTAGTTAAATGGAAACACAATACCATTCTTTTTAAGCTTGCTAGCTTAGTGTTTATATGGAAAAGTGACATAAAAAAAAGGTATTAAACATATTTTTAAGAGCAATGTGACACTAGAAAATGAAAGGACAAAACTACTGATGCTCTGTAAATTGCTCTTATATATTATACAAAACTTTCCACACAACTGTGGTGGATTGCTCCTCATCTGTGCTCTTATTTACATTACAAATAAGACAAGAAATTTGAATCCTAATATGCACATAAGTGATTTTCTCTGAAATAGTTTATGTTTAAAAATATAGATGTGAAAATGCAGTGCTTTCTAGCTGCTGGAAATTCTGTAATTTAAAAATACTTATACATAATTAGGTCTACTGAAGATTTAATGCAGTAAAACTTCATGACTCCTTGACAGTTGGTCCCATTTCAGGTAAACAGTTTAAAAATCAGGTCAGAATCAAATGAAGAATATACATGCCCTTAAGCCAAGAAATGTGTTCTCTATATCATCTTCAGAAACATAACAAACCATGGGTAGCAAGTTATAGAAAAAAAAGAAAAATCAGAATATCAGAATAGAACAAAAGCAATTAGAAGATAATTTAGCCCCAAATATGTCCCATAGAGGTTAGCAGTTAGAGATCAGCCCACACTGTGAGTAAATTTCATTTAAGATTTCTTATCTTGCTTTGGAGATTAGATTGCCAAAAATATACCCTGTTAATAGACATCAGGATCCATTTCACCCCACTGAAAACTTTTCTTATTCTGTAGTAAATCTTATTATCCTTATGATTCTCATTTGAGTTATAGCTACCCCATTTATCTCTTATCTTCCTTTAGTTTTATCCATAAATAATACGGTTTCAGAAAACCCCATTCTTGTCTCCTGTCACTACATGTAAGAAGAATAAAATTAGCTAGAAGAAGCATAGGTTTGCACAGATGGCAAAGTGCTGTCTGACGATGGTACTTACGATGTCTTTCATCACTACCTGGATATATATTACTGCATAAATACACACACGCACACACAAATATACATACTCCTTCTCATTGCAGTTCTCTCATCTTGTTGGCAAGAGATCTAATTCTAATGCCTTGATCAGCTTCAAATTTTCTTTGCCATATTGCCAGTTCTATAATGCATTTAAGTCAGGCATAAGTGAAAGTATTTATGCATCATATGATTCTATGGGCTTACATATAGACTGGGGGCAAAATGAGTTTCAAATGAGAAGCTTTCCTTTGAAAGGGATTGAATCTTAATGTTAAAGATGTCCTAAGTGTTTTGCTGAATCAGGAAGAAGTTCAAAGGGTGAAGAAGTGATTTTCTTCTAAATTTGATACTGTATTATTCTCTTTTTCCCAGAGGTTTTTGTGATGTCTTGCAAGAAATCCAAATAGATAGGTAACTCATTCAATCAATTAAGACTCATTTTGGGGGGAGGGGGGAGTTTGTATTTTCAGCTTCTTTAACTGCTTTTAGAAGTGCTTAGAAGATGTTCTTTAGCAATTTGTGATTCTGTGAATTTCCCATGGGATCAATTTGTACCTTATGTATTATTTCCATGGTAACTTCAGAGAACAGGAATAGAGTTGCATGCTTTGTGACATCCATCTCAATTTAGTTCAGGACATACTGTGTTGTTTTCTTTTTTTTTTCCCAGGGTCAGTTTTCATTTAAGAAAATATTAAATGGCCTGTAAAATGAAGATTAAAAAGGCAGATGTCCTTTAATATAATACTGTACTGAAGTTCTTTTTCACAGTACATTAGTTTTCATCTTTGAATCTAATACCAGGGATCTTTTTATTATTATTATTTTTAGCAATGCAGCAACTGAAATATGTTATAAGCTTTGTGTGACAGAAATAATGTGGAATTTACCATGAGCCACTTGGAAATTTCCTCCTGACCTTTTCGCTGCACTATTCCTTGTTAATGGAAGTACTAGTCACGGATAGAAGCAACTTTATTCAAGTTAATCCAAGCAGCTAATTGGTTTGAGATATTCTCAGGAGACATCCTTAGGTGTGTCTGGTTTTGCTTCCTTTTAAATTGTAGCACTGAAACACTTTTCCATATTGCTATGTGGCTACTCTTCCCACACATATTTCCATTACGATTAAAAATTTTTTATTTCTGTACTCTGTACAATTTTCTCTGTACTGCCTATCAATCCTAGTTTCATTGAACACAATATTTTTCATACTTTTTTTATTACCAATTTTGTAAATACTTACAAATATGTATCACTAAATGGGACTCCATGTTCAACTGGTGCTACTACTTAGCGTTGTTGCATAGGTGAAGTAATTATCTCCAGGATCAGTTTTTTATAGGTTGTCTCCATATTTGTATCCTTTGGTCAAATATGTATTAGTTTATAAGTAGACTGCATAAGAAGTGTTGAGATAATGAAGAGGCTGTAATGAATGTTACTATGAGAAATGAAAACAGCAGGTACTACAGCTAAGAGCCTGACATGCTGTCACGAGACATCTACTAGAATATTACATTTGATTTGTTTGTTTCTATGTATGTCCTCCTAAACATTAAGAAATACTATTTAAGGCACAGTACACCTTCATCATGAAGTTGTCAGGTTACAAAAGCACACCTTGCAGATCCTAAAATATACTGGATGGAAGGCATTTTTACAAAATATCAATAGAAAATATAGCACGGACAACTGTTGTGCTGTGTAGAGGCAGAATTGCATTATCGTGATCTCCATTAAGATGTCACCAGTCACAGATTCCATGAAGTCATTTCCTGTGTGCAGTGGGGAAACAGCAGTCAGATATGTGATGTAAACAACTGCATTTAATTATATATAATATTAATGTACTGATAATATAATAAGGACTGTATCTCAAGTATGACTTCAGAATGTTTACATATTTGTTTCACAGTGGTACCATTTTTTTTCAATAGAAAACAACAGGAAATTTAACATAACTCTTCATTTTGAAATTCAGATTTAGACTAAAAAAATTCAAGAAAGAAAACAGCTGAAAATTGAAAAACACCTTTCAACAAAATTTTTCAAAACTAAATGTTTCTACTGAAGTCATTCATTGTTCTGATTTCTGTAGGGAGACTGATTTGTATTTGTTGATTTCTTAATTCTTTTTTTCCATCCTTGAAATATTCCTATACATTTCTCACTCCTGTTTCAGAGCACATTGATTTAGTCACATTTCAAGTCTGTGGAGGAAGTTGTGGCACATTAAGTCACTTTTTTGGCTGAAGCAGTGGAACGTGGATGTATGATTTTGTAGGAAGTGTTTGCTGTAGCAAGTAACACCTTTCTCTGTAAAGATACTTTTGGCTCAGCTCTCTTCTACTCCTCACAGTGTTCTCTGAATTCTTACAAGGGCTTCCACTGTTTGCTCAGTTAGGTGCCTAGACAGAAGCAATGGTAAGGGCTGGTATGTGCTCTTTTATTGTGGCATTCCTTCCTAAACTTCATTCAGGTTTTAAAAACTACATTCAGACTCACTTTCCTGTGGAAAACAGTCCTTCTTAAGAAATTGTGATACGGAATAAAAGCACGGTCTTTGCACCTCAGCTCTATAAATAATTGAAAAAAAGGAAAGGGGAGAGAGTTTGTGATGCCGTGTTCACGTATCGTGCATATATCGCAAATCCAAAAGGGCTGACTAAATATGGATATTGTGGTAAAACAAAAACATTAATTACAAACACTGTATGAAAATCACAAGGGCTTTGGTAGCTTTTTTCTTTTTTTTTCCTGAATCCTTGTGAATAATTTTAATGCCTATCTAGAAGTAGCATTGCCATTAATTAAAAGAAAACTTTAACAATTACCTGGCATGTAATAGTTTTTTCTTGAAAGTATAAAGTTTGATTTTGCTATTTGTTCAAAACATGTGTTATTCCAGTCCATGTAGATTGAGAATATAAGTTGAATTCCCTCCATTTTATGAAAGATAACTTTTATTCGTCTTGAGGTTCTTATGGAAGATTCAGAATCATTGCTATAAAGTAATAATTGAATGTTAGCCAAGGTAGAATTGAAGTAAATTTGAAATAAGTTTGCTAAGTACAGACACTTCTCAAAAAACACCTTTTTGTAATCATTTAATTTGGCATCATCTTTGTCTTTTAAAATGAGTTTTTCAGTCTGTTTTTTCAATAAGATGTTTTATCAGAGGTGGTGTTCAACCCCTTTTTTCACAATCTCCCATTTAGGAACCATGTTAAGAAGTAATGTGAGAAACGCTCATGCCCAATATCCAGGTTCAGGCAGAATTTGCTATGAATCACAGTTCATTTTACATTTTTGCGAAGATGGGTCTCCTAGTGGATGTAGGACATAACACACTGGTACCACCACCCCCCCACACACACTTTGTTTCCTTTGTTCATACATACTTTGTAATCTAAATTCAAAGTTTGTTGCTTTCTCTAACCAGAGTTATCTTTGTGTGTTTTTTGACTAAGTCCATCCTCCCTCTGTTCTTAAAGCAAGCAGAATTTACAAGTAGTAGTTGCCAAGATAGTGTCTCCTGCAATATATCTCCAAGTGTCTTTAACTAGTTCTTCTCAGATTTTATTTTGCAGGAACTTCTTCTCCTTTCTTCTTTCATCCCAATTCCCTCTCTTCCTATTTGTTATCTAACTGTTAACGCACACATTCTTTGAGCCTACCACAAGCAGAAACTCATCCTGAATCACGAGTTCTGAAGTTCATCCCTTTGGTTTCACAACATTCTGTTGCTATGCAAAAACAACATCTCTTCCCCCACAGCATGGACCATAAGTTCTGCTACCAGCTTTTTCTACAGTGATTTAATTTCATATTTTCCACGTCTGGAGAAAGTTCTAGAATCCATGTCATTGTATTGCCAGAAATGTAGGACACATGGGAACTCTAAGGAAGCCTGATCTTTTGTTACTCTGAGCAAGTACCAAGATTGCCTTTTTCCCCATGATTTTTAATACAAATGAATATGAAATGCCTGCAGTGTGGATTATAAGATAGCATGACTTTCTTCCGTGGGACCTCTCATTCTCGTACTTTGCCCTTTTGGTGTGTGGGATCTGTAAAATTTGGTGTGCTTTCATTTTTAATGATTATTATAATATGTAAGGAGATAAACCTTAGCCAGCACATCATTACCACACCTTTGAGAACAGACAAAGCCTCTAAAGTCAATCTGACCTATCTACAGCAACCTTGAACTTCATTTTGAGAAAAAGACCTGAAGAACTGCATTGCACCACACCGTTACAAGTAAATTCTTTTGAGAATTTAAGAGTCAAAATCCGAGCAACTATTGAATGTATCAGAAATGTAGTTTTTCAGAACCCTGTAATTATGTTTGCCTTTTGGGAGATGTAAATTAAGAATGACAGAAATCACTCAGTGGCATAGAAATCACTCAGCAGCTATGCAGATGACTCTCCATATTCTTGCAGTAGATTGTGAAATTGGGGTCACTGTTTAAACTTTTCCTTTAATTTTTGATTTCTGCACTTGAAAATGTTGAGCTCTAAACTAGCTTTTGGAATTCTCTTACCTGCAGTGCAGTGACTGTCTGCCAACTCTCATTAAGATTTATTTACTATCATTTGCAAAAGTAAAACTAGGCCATTAATCCTCCCTTGTAGTGTGACCTACACTTAGCAGCTACTGCTGTAGCCATTATCAGTGTCTTTAGTCTGAAGGTGACAAAATGCATTAAAGATGCTAATAAGATAGGATTCCTGACACCCCTGCAAGATAATTAGACAACTTTATTCCGTATTGTAGAAGGAAGAGATTTGAGTACATTAAGGACTGATTATTTTCTCTAATATACATATTATTTTAATATATAATAATTTATAGGGCCAGAATTGAACAAAGGCTTATGTGCATCATCATTCCCTATTATTGTAAGATATTACAGATGCATATTAGTGTGAGAATGTTTACTTTCTAATTTTCCAATCCTGTGCAGATTCAAATGTTTTTCAAAATAGGGTTCTGAATTGTCCAAAAATGAAATCTACTTCTGAAATTACATTTGGGTCTAACATAAACAAGATTGCTTATATATAAGTAAAAAAAAAACTAGGTAGCATCTCTGTCCTTGGAGATTTTCAAGACTAGATTGGACAAAGCCCAAAGCAATCTTGTCTGACCTCATGGTTGATCCTGCTTTGAGCAGGAGATTGGACTAAAACTTCCTGCATTATCCTGTGAAACTATCATAAAGTTATAGAATTGTTTGAGTTGGAAGTCACCTTTAAAGTCCATCTACTCCTACTTCCCTGCAATGAACAGGGACACACACAGCTAGGTCAAGTTGCTCAGAGCCTCGTCCAGCCTGACCTTGAATGGCTTCAGGAATGGGTCATCTACCTCCTCTCTGGGTAACCTCTTCCAGTGCCTCACCACTCTCACTGTAAAAAAAAAGCTGTATATCCACTCAAAATCTACCCTCATTTAGTATGAAACCATTTCCCCTTGTCCTGTCAGAGCAGACCCTGATAAGGTGTCTGTCCCCTTCTTTCTTATAGCTCCCCTTTAGATACTGAAGGGCCACTACTAGGTCACAGCCTTCTCTTCTTCAGGCTAAACTCCAGCTCTCTTGGCCTGTACTTGTAGGAGAGGTGTTCCATCCCTTGGATCATTTTTGTAGTCCTTATCTGGACACATTCCAACAGGTCCACGTATCTCCTATACTGAGGACTCTACATCTGGATGCAGTACTCCAGGTGAGTCCCCACCAGCACAGAGTAGAGGGGCAGGATCACCTCCTTTGCCCTGCTGCTCACGCTTCTTTTGATACAGCCCAGGGTGTGGTTGGCCTTCTGGGCTGTGAGGACACATTGCTGGCTCATGTCCAGCCTTCCATCCACCAGTACACCCAAGGACTCTGCTCTATCCTTACATCCCCCAGCTTGTACCAATAGTATTGTTTGCCATGATTTAGGTGAAAGACTGTGCTTATTGATACTTGGACTTACTGAATCTCATGAGGGGGGATCTCTTGGATCCACTGATCAAGCCTGTCTAGATATCTTTTTATGGCATCTTGTCCCTGAGGCGAGTCGACCATGACACACAAAATCTATGGGGTCTTTTGTACTATTTATTTACTGCTAGAAGCTGCATGTCAGTGACAAGCATATCTATGTATCATTAGCACATTATCGTGTGTAGGAACTTAATATTCAAAGTAAGACTCATGTTGAATGCATTCTATTAATTGTAATAAAATGCCACAGCACTAGAACTTCTTAGCATTAAAGAAATGATTGCACCTCGTCGAAACTCTCTTGCATTAAATAAGCAAATGACTTAATTATACCTAAAAGGCTTCATAACAGAAACAGATAATAGTCATGGAAACTGGAATCAGGAGATGTAAAATGTAAATGGCTCAGAATCTATTCTGAGTGCCTGCAGCACACATTTTCAAATAGATTTAAAAATTAGTACAAATCTGAAATCAAATTATGATTCATCTGTTGCTTACAGAATTGTGTAATATGTTTTGTTTGTGGCTGTAAGTTATGCATAATGTATTATATGATTGTAAATGAGTTCATTTTTAGTATAAATTTATAATTCACTTGCACCATCCAGATCTCTTAAGACTTGGGACTGCAGCCTAAATAGCATATCCTTTCTGCAGATTAATAGCTTTCTTGACACAAAATGTATGTCAGATTGTTTATTTCATGAAATCCATGATCTGTGGGTGAATAAACACATTAAAATATCACAAGGAGTGTCTAACACTTTTTCTTCCTTTAATTCCTGGAACTTCTTAACATTAATTACTGATTTTCTTTTAATATTAATTCTTGATTATTTTCACGACTCTTCAAGCTTAAGGCAGAAGTAGTCTGTAATTAGGGATATCTAGGGAACCCCTGGAATCAGGGTTGCACTCTCTGACTCAGCCTAACTTGAACTGTCAGTAGGGGACCAAGAAGAAACTCTTGTGATGCTGTGTGTCACCTTGGCAGACTGAAATGCTGTCCTTCATATTTGAAAGATAATTTCACCTCCTGCCTGTGTAGGAAAGCTATCTTAAAAGTCAACTGTTTCAGGGTGAACAAGTAAATCTAGGCTTTTCTGCTAGGTCCTTTCACAGTGAGGAAGAGAAATTAAAAGGCTGAATACTCTATTTGAATGTGCAGTTCACAGTGCAAAACCTGCAACTTGTCACTCTTCTGAGAAAATAGTGCTGGTGAAAGTTGTTACAGAGATCAGTACCAAGAGACTACAAGAAAATAAACTCACTTAAGAAGTAATAAAGGAAAAGTTACAGAAAAGTTGTACTAAGAAAAAAAATTGGTGCCTGTTGCAATAGCATGCTGCTTGTAAGGCTTCACAGGCATTGAATCTGCTTAGTGTTAACTGTGTATAGGCACTGTCAAGGTCTCTTCTTCAGAGAATGACTAAGAAGTTATTAAAGGAAAAATGAGTCTGACTGTAGTACACCTAAAATATATCATCTTTCCTCAGTTGTCAAAGTTAAACCAAAGAGCATAATCTGATTTTATTTCCACCAAAGACAGTATATTTGGAAGAGATAAAAGAGCATAACAGAACGCAAAGCAATTGCTTCCTTTGATTTTGCTTACATAAAATATTTATAACTTGCATTCACTTTCTGTTTTCCACTCATGTTGAAAGCATACAACTTAATACTTACGTGGAAAGCATGCATCTTAATATTTGTCATCCTGTGAATGGACCACAATAGCAATCTGAAATCTCACCTTGTCTTTTTGTCTGGATTCTTAATTGGAGCTGTTGTGACACAGCACTGCAAAAAGAAGAATGTTTAAAATTCTCTACTCTTTTTGCATGCATTATGTATACTTGATTATTGCTGTGAATAAAAACAGTCCAACTGTGGCTATACAGCTATGGCTAACCTAGAAACTTCTTTTTTCTTAAAGGGAGACATTTGGATATTGTAGATTCCCTGTTCAGAACATGTTCCATGATAGGAGGGATGCACCACTCTAATAATATGGTGACCACTCAGTTTGAGTATCCTGTTTCACTCATCAGTTATTCTATAAATATATTCATACATCATCAATATTAGTTCTGCATGAGGATGTACAAGTTTAGCCATTAGCAAACTGTCAGGCTCTCATCCAATGAACTTAAAGCTAGCAAGATACCTGTGCTGGGATTTCCATCACTGATTTTCATCACTGATAGCATCAGTGACCAGAACCAGAATTAATAACGAAGGCTAATTACTAAAAAAAAATAGTCCTGAAATAAACATGACCTTGAAGAGATTTCCTACATGGCAGGAGTTCCCTTTTTTTCCCCCTTCAAATAAGCTTGGGATGTGTATATGGAGCTGGATGACATGCACGCCAGGGTCCTGAAGAACCCGGCTGATGTGGTAGCCAAAACACTGTCCATTATATTTGAAAAGTCATGGCTGTCAGGCAAAGTCCCTGGTGACTGGAAAAAGGGAAATATCACTCCGATTTGGAAAAAGAGGAGGAAGGAGGACCTGGGGAACTACAGGCTGGTGAGCCTCACCTCTGTGTCTGGCTAAGTCATGGAATAGATCCTGCTGCAAGACATGTTAAGACACATGTGGGATAAGCAGGTAATACAAAACAGCCAGCAGGACTTCACCATGCCTGACCAATCTGGTGGCCTTCTATGTTGGAGTAAGCATTAGTGGAAGAAGGAAGGGAAAATTATATTTTGTATCTGGATTTATGCAAGGCCTTCAATATGGTCCCACAATACAGTCTTATACAGTCTTATCTCTAAATTGGAGGATGTGGACTTGCTCAGTGCATAAAAGTAGGTTGGAACGTTGTGCCACAGAGTTGCTGTCAATGGCTGTATATCCAGATGAGGGCCTATGATGAGGAGCTTCCATCTTCTCATCATATGATAAGGAGGTCCACTTTGGGACCAGTGTTCTCCAAAATCTTCATCAGTGACGTAGCTAATGGGAACAAGTGCACCCTCATAAGGCCCCATCTGGAGTAATGTGTCCAGGTCTGGAGCCCCAACAGAGGAAAGATGATGCTGAACTTTATTCGTAATACCTTCAGAGGTAGTACCCTGAAATTAAATCACATAACAAGTTTTTATTTCCTGTAAGTGATAATAGGAGGCCTCCTGGAATATCCTGAGGAGCCTCCTCCTGAAACCTAGTTGTTGGACAGATCTTCAGCAAAAGGACAACAGGTAACAAAAGGTGGCAGAAAAATCTAGTCCCCATGCTGCCTTCTCTCATGTTGTCTAATTTTCGCATCAGTCTTGGGAATTAGAGCATTTTGTCCATAGCCATAATTAGAAAGTTCATTCATAGGTCTGCTGCACAAGCTTTGCAATCCATGCTTAGGGATTTTTATGGTAGTATGTGAATCTTTTTTTCTCCTTTCTATAGCAACTAGCAGTTTCAATACAGATCAATAAATTTCAGTTATCTGCAAAAGCTTAAAATAACAAGGCTTAAAATCTATAGAGCAGCTTCTAGAATGTTCATTTATCTTTTTTTGTTTGTTTGTTTTATTTTGCTTTTAAAGTGAGGTAGAAAGTAAGCAAATATTTGTATCATTCTGTCAGATCAAAAATTCTTTATTTGTATTCTTTTTGTCTTTTTAACTGATATACTTTCAATTTAATGACATAACTGAGCTCCTGCAGAAAAACAGCATGCAACAAGAAAACTATTCTCTGCAAGCCGTTGTGCTTTGCAGGTGCTTTTCTATTCTCTATTGGGATTTAACCTGAGGTCAGACAACATATGAGCTAAGCTGATGCTTCATATACAATACTTGGACTTTTAATATATTAAATGGAGCTTATAGGAAAGATTTAGCAGGTATATAGTGTGTACTTCTACAAAATAAATAAATACATACATACATACATACATAAATGAATAAAAATAGCTAAAGCTGAACATCTATCAAGGCTGTGGGAGATCTAAATTCAAATCTCTTTCTTTTCATGGATATTGGGAGCTTGTATTTATATTTCCTTATAAGCAGGTCATACTCTGACTTTACGGAAATTGTTACACAATAATCTCACATTTCTCCTTTGGAAATTTGTGTATTAATACTGAACTCTTTCTTAAAGCTGTTTGTTTCTGGGCCTGATTCTTTCCATAAGATTTCCCTAACCACATGGAACTATTCACCTGGAAACCTAGACATATTTTTTTCTTTTCTATAACATGGCAACTTTCCACATCAAGATCTATTTTCAGATGGATCTTTATTTCCAGATATTCCACATGAATCAGAAAGGCAGAAGATTAAATAACCTGTAGCGTCATCACTAATATTACCATTTCTATTCCTTCCTTGTGTACATTTCAAATTTAATGCAAGATTACCATGGTCTAAATAAGTTTTTCTATATAGAACATTGGATCAGATCCTCATCAATTTCAATTTCTGGTTAGAGCTCTTTAAATTCAAAGGAATCCCTTATGTTTAATGTTTCTTGTACAACAAGAACAATTTGGAAACAGAAGAAATGCACCGTACTGGTGAAACTTCCTACATTAGCTGATATAACTGGCATCAGCAAGTCACACATTCTTTCTGATCTCAAGAGGAGGTGAGAGGTTACATGTTGTCCTTTCCTATCTGCATCTGAAATCTATATGTTGTATATTTTCAGTGGTTGCACCTATTAATATTTAGCATTATTTTGCATTTTCAGTAACATTGGTTTCAATTTTTACTAACCCACAAGGAACTGAATCACTAATCCGTTTCCTAATGGTCTCCTATCTTTGTTAAAAAAATATACACTGTGATGTGTTACTTCTGCACACACTAATTTGTTGTTTCTGTGGTGCTTTGATTTATCATTCTGAGTGAAGCACCAATTGTTTAGAAAACAACTTCTGCCTCCCATTGCAAAAAACAATTTGAAATACGTGGGTAGATGGGCAGTGACCAAGTCAGCATATCCATCAAATTTATGACTCAGAAACTTCACTATTAATAGTTTCACTGTCAAGTTTTAAGATCAAAGAGGAAATTAGAACACAATTTTTTAACACACTCCAGAATGCTTTATTAAATAGCGCGTAAATTGAGGTCAGGTGGAAGGATAGCAGTACTTTAGAGGCTTAGCAACTTGATACTCCAGCTTACTGCTGGGATAAGAGCCTCTTGTCCAAGACTGCTTGCAGCTGACAGCACTATCAACAACTGCAGCTCATTAAGACAACAATAGCAATAACAGTAAATAAATAAATAAATAAATAAAGTATTGGAGATATAGGTAAAACCAATGATTTTGTTTATCTCAAGCAAAAAGGCAAGGAAAAGGGACCCCTGGGACATCTGAGGGAAGAAATTCTGATGCTAATTGACATGATTTAGAAAGATGGCTCTGTTATTGCCAGCAGTCTAATTTAGTCATTAACTCCCCAATGCTGAAGCAATCAAACCAGTTGTTATAATTTTAGTAGATGGTTAACAAGGTATGCCTTAGAGTATTGATGTATACGCTAGAAGGTAGGCTAAAGGAATGTGAAAAGATGTTTCTAATAGCTATATTTTGTATATCTGGTTATGAAACACCGGTGCTTAATGTTATTTGTGTGCTGAATGAGCTTTATTATATTTTGGGCAAATATGTAGAAGTAATTTGTCATGAAGCGACAGGAAAAAAGCAAAACCAAACAGAACTGTATGCATCCCCTTAATTTCACCATTTCTCAAATTAAAATACTTACATTTTTACATAAAAATAAATATTTGTTAGAGAGAAAAGCTTTATGTTGTATTTCTTTTCCTTCTTGTATTGTATGCTTGCACTGAGACCTGTATTAGAGTCCCTGTATTAAAGAACTCTGATGGATTTTTTTTTTCCTGTACTGTTTCCTTTGCAGAAAATGCCCCTATATATAAGAATTCTAATGTCCACCTGGAAGATGTCAAGTCTGTAAGAATTAAAAAGTAACTTTTCTGTAATTGGAGGCAAATGTAACTGTTTATCTTAGCATAAAGGTTCAGATCAATACAGTCCTAAAATCTGAAAGTGTCCAATCAGTTTCATACTTTTTTTTTTTTTTTTTTTTTTTAAAAAATTAAAAACCCTTTTTTGACATTACTACGCATTATCCCTGAGTGGTATAAATGTGCATTAGAAAATGATGCTGTCAAGGATGGATTAAGAGAATTGACTTGCATAAGGCTTCAAATCTCTGACCTCTTCTTTGATTTACCTCTCATGAGTGCCACAGTCCACTGGGAGAAAGATGGAAGTGATAGCCTTTGTGGAGCAGAGCAAATGAGTGCTCTTGTAGATGGAAGAAAAGCTTTTGAAAAGTTGAATTGCATACAGGTCAGGACAATCACAATTTACTGCTGTCTACTGCTAGGGCAATTTGCATAGGGTGGACTCTTATAAAGCTTTTTAAAACAAGTGCAAAGGACTCATTGTCAGATGGGACAATAAAAGATAAGAATACCAACAAGCCATGAATCTGTCATTCACTGTCTGATTTTTTTTTTTCCTAATAATAAATTAAAGTATAAACTAGTTATATTTTTCAGCATGCAGAATGGGCAAATGCTTTACTTTCCTTCCTCTCATACAAATACATCCAGAGAAGACCTTTACATTGGGACAATTCTAGCTTCACAGCAAGGAGGACCCCAATAAGGCAGAAGACATATTCAAATGGCAGTTCACTCTGCTTGATTAAAAACTTTGCCCATATTCTTCGCTGATGTCTCCAAGGAGAGATAGAGAAGAAAAAAGGGCTGGAGGAGAGCTCTGCAGTCATCCCTAATCACAAGCACTGTCATGAATCACAGCTGATTTTCTGTGAGGTTCCCATTTCTCTAAGTGTAGAAAGATGCATTATGCAGTTGGTCATTTTGGCACAAGTTAAAAACAGCCATAATTCACACCTGGATGTCAGTAAAGTACTTTGATGAAGAATTCAATGACACCCCTTTGCTTCATATGCACTTTCATGTCAGATGTCATCCTGTCAGATTGCCCCTCTTGTCCCATCTGTCACACAGCAAAAACATGGGATGGGATATTGGTGGGAAGGTTCAGTCTCCATTGCCATTACAACATCTGCCTCTGACTTCATGGGCTAACATAATAAAATAGGAGACATTACTTTTGGAGCAGCCCTCATAGATGGTCTGTGAGGTCCCTTCCAATCCCACTCATTCTATTATTCATTCTATGAATATTGTTACCTTAATGAAATGCCAGATACACGAGTTCTATTATTGTCATACAGAGTTAGGTGACTGTGAAAATATGACTGTCTATAAATACACATCTTGATTATCTTCCTGATGTGTCTATGATATTAGGTGATTACAAAGGCAAAGGAGTTTTTAGGGCTTCATTTTTTCATAAAAATGCTCAAATGGAAAAAAAAAAAATAGGGCTCATGCTTACATCATTCTTAACTGAGGAAAGGCTGTAGAAAAAAAACATATCCTAGACAGTAATTTGAAGGAGAATTTTTCCATGAATTAGGATTTCAGAAAACAGTTTTTGCTTTTTTTTTTTTTTTTTTTTTTTTTTAAATAATGGAATCTACATTAGTCACTATCTGGAAGGCATCAATTTTTAGTCTAATGTAGTCATCAAAGTCTGTAGTAATTCACTTTTTGGCATTAACACTTTTATATTTGCATAATGCCTTGAGAGTACGTGAAAGGCTACAGAGACAAGCAGTAACAATTTTGCATTGGAGAGTTAAAAATCCATCTGGGTTCTAACAAGTAAGGGAGTGAGGAAAACAATGCACTATCAATGTGAAAAAATGTGAATTTTTCTGAAATATCTGCAAAATAAAGTTGAAAATTGTAGGTTTTAGAGTACACGAGATAGTTGGATTTAGGTCTTACAGTTAAAATACAGGACTCCTGACAGAAGACTAGTTATGACAATGACTGACACCTTAAATTATTTTTTCTTAACTACTAGTATTTCAATAGGCATTATTTTATTGTTTCTAGAATATTCAGAGGTTCTACGCTGTGTGTCTTTAAGCAACTCAATGATTAACCTAATTAATCATTAGCACTTTTAAGGTGCATGCTTCTTAAGTGAAGTGCAACAACTGCAAGCCACATGGCAAGAGGACTTCCAGTGGTAAAGCAGTAAGCAAACAAATGGAGCAAGAACTTGTTTTAATGTACTACATTACGAGATGAGGAAGATAAGCTTGAGTGCAAGTAGATAAACAATCCAATACTCCAGTGGGATGTTGGGCATCAGAGACAGAATACAGTGCAGACCCTTTGAGATGAGAGTAGCCTGATCATATTTCTCAGCTCTCAGCAGAAAACAAAGAACAGTGTATTTAAACATGCAGACTATCATGCTGAATTTGGGAAACTGGGTGGAATGTCAGCAAGAAATAGGTAAGGTAGAAGTAGGAAAGGAGGGAGAGAATGATGCACAAGTTCTCCAGCCCAAGTGCATTAATGGAAGAAAGTCTGACCCTGTGATAACATTTGTCTGAGAAATGAATTTGTTAAGATATTGTCTTTCATATTAAGTTCTGCAAATAGTCACAGATCAGCTGCTCAAACTTTTTAATCATTAAAATTTTCAACCATTTTATCTAAACAGTGAATTTCAGTACCACTTAAAAGATCTGTTAGAAAAATAAAAGTAAAAAAACAATAACCAGCAACACACTTCTAGGTCTCTGAATTTTTAGCTGCAATTTGTGGATAACAGAATATTTTAATGGCTTCATGAAGTGCAGGACAAAATGACAATAGAAAGTAATGACACTTCTTCACATTTTCCTTGTCATTTCTTATTTAAGAGGAAATATGTGACCACTAGCTGTTAAAGTGACCTGCATATCTTTTATAATATCATCATATGCATAGGACCTGATATTGCCAGTAAGACACTGAAAATTATTCTCACATAAAAGGTTAATCATGTGCATAAGTGTTCACAGGAAAAAGCTATTAAAATGTGCACCATATGCTCCCAAGTAGCAAGGGAAACCTTGAAGAAAAATGAGACAGAAAAATTCCATTCTTTAGATCATGACACTTATCTGGCTGTTTCTTAGTCTTCAGCTCACACACCCGTAGTCTGGAGAAATAGCAAACAAAGGGAGAGATATCAGCATTACAATTATTTTGAATACTTCATATCAAAGCATATAAAGTGACTAAGAAATAATCAGGACCAACGTCTCACTGCTAATACAGGCATTGGCTCTTCAAGGTTAAATACCCTCTACTCTTTGTGGTTTCAGAAACCACATAATGAACTATTTGCGTAGGTGCGGAAAACACATTATGACAATTGTCCTAATACACTATAACATGCCTACTTGAGAAAACCATCAGATATTATCTCAGTCTATGTTACAGTAGAGTTAGTAACATAATCTATTCTTGCCTGCAACTAGTAGTTTCATCATATTCTGTTCTCACACAAAATATTTTTAAGATCCCCAAATCCAAAAGGTAGTTTTCATTTACTATGTTGAAAATCAGTACAGACAGAAATTCAAAACCATATGTAAGAACATGAGCTGATAAAACTAGGGACAGATTTGTCTATAGTAAGTATGTTAGTATTTAATGTAATTATGAATATTTTCATTCTGCTTTTCTTCTAATTAGATCAAAAGCAGAGGTTGTATCCTACAACTCAAATTTCTGTCTTCTAAATTCTCATCTGAGTAATACTCCAGTAGCAGAACACAGTAACATGTCAGGCTAAAATGTTTGATTTCTTAACTGCCTTAAAAGGTCATAGAATCATACAATAGCTTGGTTTGAAAAGGACCACAAAGACCATATATTTTCAATCCCCCTGCTATGTTCAGGGTTGCCAACCACTAGCCCAGGCTGCCCAGAGCCACATCCAGCCTGTCCTTGAATGCCTCCAGGGATGGGGCATCCACAACCTTGTTGGGCAACTTGTTCCAGTGTATCAGTACCCTCTGTGAAAAACTTCCTCCTAATATCTGACCTAATCTTTCCCATCAAAGTTTAAATCCATTTCCCCTTATGTCTCTCTCAGCGCACTGTATGCAAAACATTCCAGATTTCAACTATTTTGTGGATACATTTGTGTCCTTGTTTTACTGGTTTGACTGATTTTGTATCTAGGCTTATGAAATATTTTTTTCCAAATTCAGTTACAACTTTCTCTTTTTTCATCCATATTTATCCAAGGAAGTTGAGAATGTTCACTAAGGTAGCACTGTGCCAAACTCTCAAAGCACTTACTGCAAATCTGCATTTTCTAGACAAGGTTTGCTAGACCCTTCTACTTTCCCTTTAGATGAGCACTGCCTGAGTCACCACCGATGCAAGAGCATAATTCTGACTTTGTGCTCCAGGTAGGAACTAGGCAGGGTAAGGCTGCAGGGTTTTAGTTTAAAAAGCCTAAGCGCTGCAGATTTTTCTAAAGCATTTACAGCCCTCATCATACTAATATATTGCAGGACACTGAACAACATTAGAGCAGCACATTTGCTGTGCAAAGAGCAGAAGTACCCAGTAAGAAAGAAGATGCTGTATCCATTCTGGTAGCAGGCGTGGGCTCAGAGTTCAATGTTCTGACACAGCTTTGCTCACACAATTAAATAGTTACACGCACTCCAGATTCAAATTCAAATTCAACTAGGGAAATGGTTTTAAGTTGAAGGAGGGAAGATTTAGGTTGGATGTTAGGGGGAAGTTCTTTACTAGGAGAGTGGTTAGGCCCTGGAACGGGCTGCCCAGGGAGGTTGTGGATGCCCAGTCCTTGGACGTGTTTAAGGCCAGGTTGGACGGGGTCCTGGGCAACCTGATCTGAATGTGTATGTTTGGTGGCCCTGCTAGGCAGGGGGGTTGGAACTACATGATCCTTGGGGTCCCTTCCAACCCGGGTGATTCTGTGATTCTGTGATTCTGTGAAATACCAAGACCTAACTCTATACAAAAAGCTGCCACTATGGAAACTACCTTTTTCCCTTTTATTAAACATGAAAAACAAACAAACAAACTGAAACTAAAGTGGTCTGAAAATGCACGATATTCAATAGATGTTACAATTCTAATGGCCTCAAGAATTTTGAAAAAGAAGTCGTTCTGCTTCACAATTTTCAGACAGTAATGCTAATAATTATTACTGTCCTTCTGGAGAAAAGATAAAAGATCAAGTGAGATGAGATGGAACTTCCACTACTACAGTTTTATCTTGTTTCCTTGAAAAGAAAATACATCAAACAATGCAGATATGAGAGGAACAGAGAGCCCAAGCAGAAAATACAGCATCAGTGAGGAGGGCTAAGTCATACAGTATAGCTTTAAAAAAAAAAGAAGGAAAAAAAGAAAGACAGGTATTACTTGCTATCTGCTAGCTCGTCACTCACTAAACTTTTGGCAGTGTCAAGCTGCCACAGATAGTACCATTATTACCATTTGCTGCCTTTCTAGTGATAAGCTGATAAGCTTATTGCAATCAAACAAAATAGAACATAATGAGTATCTAAGACCAGCAAAGTTGCAAAGAAATGGATTAGAAGTAATAATCTGCTAAACATAGCTGTTTTGACATAACCAGCTAACAAACTATTACCACTTTTATATCAGGCAGCTAAAAAAGAGAAAATTCAGCCATTAATTAAAGGAGATCTAATGTATTAAACATTTTTCAATCCAAACCTATTAAGTGAAACCCAATTCTGGCATAGATTTTAACACAGCAATAAGTCAAAGAGTTGGTGGACACTGTCGAACAAAAAAAAGGTCTGGTCATCTGTGTTTTACTTCCGAAATCTCTAGTCAGCTTCCTGTTTTACTTGCATTTAACTTTAAGTCAGTTTTCAACGACAGTGGTGGTTTTTTTGTGTTGACAGAAAATATCTTAGAAGTTGCTGGTGTGGCTCTGTAACTGGGAAGGTTTGAAGAGAAGAAACAGGTGGTGAAGATGAAAAGGGTACATGAAAGCAAGTGTTGTCAGGAACTTATATGTCACATTTCAAATCTGAGATCTAATTGAATCCAGGTAAGATGATGATATCCTCTACATGACTTTTTAGTTTTGGTCTGGTTAGATCATTTCTAAGGGTCAAAATGAGGTAGAGATGTTAGTTTGTAGGGAGGAAAGAGATTAAAAGAAAATCCAGCTAATAGTAGAGTCAATGGATAATTCTCATTCTATTACTGTCTGACCATGAATCCTGATAACTAGGACACTTCCTCCTTCTTTTTCATTTGTTCACTAGTTAGAATTCACATAAATTTTATCAGTTAAAAGAAAATAATTTCTGATTTCTCTTATCTATGTTCCATGGTTATTAAATGATAGAAGTAGAAAATCTTTGAAAGATTCTTCTTTTATATTGCAATTGTTGACTGAATTTACAAAACACTTTCTGCAAGTAGATGAGTCAGGATTTTTTTATTACCTTGGGTAGCTAAAATAATTTTTACAATAATAATATACTTTCCATTATTTGTTGTGAATGTATCTAGAGATTAGTTAGAATGAAATTAGTTTAGACACTATTTCTTTTGTAGCAACTTTGAAATATTTTGGGAAAGAATCCAACCATACTCAAGATATAACTACAGAAGAATATATAAGCTCAAGTTTAGCATTAATTAGATTAATGTAAAATGAACTCAAACCCAGAATGTTGTCGGCATCTAGATACTGACCTCAAGATGGAAAAGTCCACACAATGTTGGGTAAAACTGAGAGAAAGCTAGGAAGACATATCAAGAAATATCCTGATTATACTCCAAGGAATGTAGCTATCTAGTCCTCTGCAGGATGTCTTGTTGCATTGGCAACAAGAGGCCAAGGAAATTATCATCACTAAGATCCTTCTGCTGAAAGTAGCCAGGAAATTCTCTTTAAAGAAGGTGAAAGAAGTATGTAGGTCAACTGGAGAAAGAGACAGATTGATGAACAAAGTCTTTAGTTATTTTGTGTGATATACCTCACTGGATCCTGGAGTGATTTGGTAACCTAAACTTGCTTAGCTAAGTTTAGCCTGAACTTAATCCAAGCCTAAACCAAGTTTTTGCTAAAAAGCAGAGAAAGGATTAAGTACTGTCTTAAGAGAAGTCAAAAATAATAGAGAACTGGAAGAGTTAAGATAACAGATGGCTGATGTAACTACAGTGCATGAGCAGGTTAGCTTCCATTCCTGTGTAAATAAAGAGCAGTAAGAATGTAAGAATGTCTAAAAGAACAAAAACATTCTTAATGTATTTATCATTATTATTATCATTATACTTTGAATGCTTGTTTCTATTACTTGTAAACACTTCATGAAATGGGTCTTAATATTAATATCTTAATATTATACATATTATATATATATTACATTATATATTATGTACATATATATATATAATGTTCCTAGTCTGTATGTTAGTATATATATATATATATACATACATATATATATATATACTAACATATATATATATATATATGTATATATATATAGTATGCAAAAAAAAGTCAATTATTTCCCAACAGAATGTTTCATGACTAATTTTGGTCTTAGGAAAAAGAGTCTGCTGCAATTAGACATACGCTTTTACTTCTCTGCCCAAAAGACTGAGGCTTGCCTTTTATTTCCAATCCAGTTGATTAAATTCCTCTCTATGGAAGACTGAAACTTGTTTTAAAATATGGTTGATTTTTCTGATCTCCTTGGTATTACATCTCCAATTGCAAGCTGTTTTAAATTCCTTTTTAAAATCAGTAACAATAATGGAAGCATGCAAAACTCTACCATCCAACTGTCACTCTGCTGAATCACCCTGTCCTTACCTGTACATTACTGCTTTAAATCTCAACAACTTGGAGTACCTTTTTCATATGGTATCTAACTTCTTCCTTTTTTACGACAGCCATACAAGGTCTATGAACAGAAAGTTAAGATATGTTAGCAGAGATTCCTTCTTGGTGAAGTCCGAGATAAATTGAGATTCCTAAGTGTTAAAAAAATATTCCATGGATGGATTTTGGTAGAGCAGATGGTGTCTGTAACAAGGAAAAAAAAAAAAAAATCAACACCATCACCAACTAAAACAATTTGAAAATCCTCAGAGAAGTCAAGTCATGGAGAAAAAGATCTAATGTTAAAGTAAATAATAATCCCAAATTTTCTGGATACTGAGAAATAAATGAGTTAAATGAATCCGTGGCTCACTACAAGTAAGTTTTATTATTATAGTAAAAAGATGGAAAGGAAAAAAAAAAAGAAAAAAAAACAGATTTAGGAAAAAAAAGTAATGTAAAAATCAGGAATGCCTAATTCCTCTTTCTATTAGAACCACTGGAATATCTGTGTCAATTCTGTGTCCACTAGTATATATGGAATGCATAATTAATTTGCTCTTTTCACTTGGAAGGGATCATCTCTTTCTCTGACAGCTTTGATCAGAACAAATCATCAGACCTCTTTAACTACCTCCTGCTATGAATGATTAACAGTCAGAATTATAATAAAGTGAAAAAATAATTCTGCATACGTTTTTCATAGCTGTAGCTAAATACACTATCCCCAACTTATGTCTTCTGTCATATTAAGGCTATATTTTTACACTTATATGTGTCCTGAAATTTCAGCAATCATAGCAATCATAATACATAATGTATTTTTCACTGTCAACTTCAAACGCTTTGCAAAGGTGTCAAAGTACTTTTTCTACACATTTCAATATAAATGCATAACTAAAGTTATGGCCTTTTCTTTTCCTTGCATTGCCTTAGCTTCCCTTGTCTGCCTTGTTGCCTTGCCTCTTACCTTGCCTCTTTCCTGTCTTTTCCTTGCCTTACCCTGTCTTGCATTTGGATAGTATCTTGATGTTTACCTTACATCATGGATTCTACAAGATGGTCTCAGACTGAAGCAATATAAAAAAGGTCCAATATAAACATACTGCTTATCTACCACAGGGTATAAAAATAAAAGAAAATTTTTCACATCATGCATTTTAAATAAAATTGAATATTTTGTGTATTATGTTTGAGTAGATTATGAATTATAATTTAAAATCTTAATTATAAATTTTTGAAAATATAATTATTCTCATCTGGGTGTTAATACAGGAAGATTTATGTTGCTTGCTTTGCTTTAGCATTTAGACCAACATTGCCATCTTTAAATTCAAAGAAATATTATTGGTCATTAGAAATTAAGACATTTTGGGAATGAAATAAAATAAGGCAAATAAATGTGTATTTAGTGGAAACAGGCACCCAACAGACTCTATCCATGTTGTTTCATTAATTCAATAAAGTATTAAGCATTACAATTGTGATGAATTTTAAAAGTTTCCTTAAAATAAGATTATATTGCTAATGGTGGCATCTATTATTTGGATTTTATCTAACATTCATAATCTCCAATGTCCAAACACATTTAATTGAATTCAGCTCATCTACCCACATACACAAATTCCATATTGGCTGAAGTGCTTGCTGGATGAGACTATTGCTTGGATAGTATTACATATCCAAATGTTTGTGCTTTTATTGCCAATTTGTTTTCCCCAGTTCCTCCCGAGATACCCTCCTGAAATACTGACATTATTTACAGGACTTTTACCATTTTGTATCTTTTACATAAAATAGAGTGTTATTTACATATGTTTCAAATACCTATGCTGTTTAAAATTGAATTTTACCACATGATATGAGCTTGTATGAAATAAAATTGTAGTGTGTAATGTCAAGACACATTACATGAGAGTAACCATAAATCAGTATTGATGTTTGCTTTTGTAGAGAAATAACAGTAATTCTGTTTTCTAACTTTGAGTCACTGCTGTGACTATCAGTAGGGGGTTTGTCTAATTATTCTCTGAAATGACTTGAAGCTTGAGTTTCTTTTATATAGTTGATACCAATTCACCATACTAGCATTGTAAAATAGAGACACTATTTCCAGTAATTACTTATAATCAGTTGTTTGTTCTCTAAACCACATACACCTGCTTCTTACAGTAAAGCATTCCAGTTGCTGAAATACAAAACTGTTAGCTTTCTATTTGCTTACCTGACCTCATATTTTGATATCGTAAATATTCACAAATAAATGGATTCCTTGCTTACAGACTCTCCTGCAGAACTTGAATATAAATCTTCTTATGTGATTCAGACCTTTTGCAAATTATCAAACATGGTGTTAAACGTAAAGAATTGACTAATGTTCATTCACATTGTAGTCATCTTACATTCTATTGGACATATATTAAAAATTTCACATGGGCACTCTTTGAGACAATCAAAGCTAACAGGTCACAGATTTCATGTTAAACAAATCTCACATTAGTCACAAAAAGGAAAGACTATGGTTATGCAAGATGTTGGGGTTTTGTTTGCTTGTTTGTTTGTTTTTAAGGAGACTGGCCACTATTATAAAAATTATTGCATCTTGAAACTTCCTTCTAGTAATGGCCTCTCCAGAATGTGTTTCTGTACAGAAACTGAGCTTTCTTCATCAAGTTAATATTCAGTGAATGTCCTGACTTGCAGTGCTGAAGAATTCTGTAATCAAGAGGTTTCTTCCTTCTGAATCTTTATGTGAAAGTGAACCCACAAGTTTTGAAAAAGAACTTTAGATGATTTTCTCTCCCTTCTCAGGACACATATTATTAGCATAGCTTGCTTCCAATTTCATTAAGAACTGTGACAATTACTGGTCGGATACATATCAGCAGTGACATAATGTTTAGAGTAATTTTACAGCACAACTGAGCAATGTCCCTCGTCTGCTACTGAAGGTTGTGAATTAATGATCAAATCAATTCAACAAATTGTCATACATTATCTTGTAACTGAATCATAGAATCATAGAATCACAGAATCATAGAATCACAAGATTGGAAACGACCTGCAAGATCATCTAGTCCAACTATCCACCCATTACCATTGCTTTTCATTGCCAGTCATAATCAAAAAGAAACCTCAGGGAGTGCTGAAGGCTGGATATAAATCTCTCAGTCATTAACACAGTGGTTGGCAGTTGGACTGAAGTTGAAAAAACTTTTATGGCACCTGAGGATGGGAAAGAACTAAACTCAACTGAATACTGTTCTCTTGCACACTACTCACAACTTAGTCTCGTTGCTAAGGATCTCTAGGCACTGTCCTGATCTGCTGAGAATTCTTGGAGTATATTATGCCGCCAACTTTTCGTTTCTCCCTTTCCCAATGTTTTTTTTATGTTTTTGTTGTCATTTAGCCACTCATCAGTATTTTTGCTCTGTTTTCGTGCAATCAGGTACAAGAGAGCTTGAATTTCTGGAAACTACAGCTTGAGGTAATCCACTAAGTGGGTTAAGCAGAATGACTGTGGGATCTTGGCTGAGCTGCCAAGATTTTATTTCCCCAATATTATTTCCCCAAATAATGACTACAAATTTGATGTCATAATAACAGCTGTCAACAAACAGCGTGTAAAAGAGTTTTTGAAGTCACAATTACTTGGTAACCTCTGTTCCCATTGTGTACCAGAGGCATGTTTGATGTGCCTTCTGTTGCCCTCCTGCCTAGCATCATCACGGTTTTAGGCACTGTACATGCCTGCTGCTGCTTGCAAGATGATTCATGCAGTTCAGCACAGCTTATACTTCTGCTGTGGAAAATGAATAAAAGTGACACCAGCATGCTGGCTATATAAGATGTACTTAAGCCGATGCCTTTTCAGTACAGCAGGAAACTGTTTTCCTTTGCATTTGGGATTGGTGTTGGCAGCAGGTTGGAAGTGACCGCTCCATGATAGCTTTTGTCTGTAATTGGCCTTTGCTATCCTGACATAGTTGATCTCAGTGGGAATAATTAAACTTTCACCCACTCAGGGTATTGACTGGATAGTCAAAGCTTAGAGAGATCAGCTAGAATTGTTCTGAGTCACCAGTAAATTGGCACGGGGAGAGGTGGGATGAGAAGAGATAGAGATCTTCTATGAGTATGAATGTAAGATCATGCAGTGAAAGAAAACAGTACATACCTTTGCTTTTCTTACAGAGTAGCAGAACAAAATATTTTCAAAATTAACAACCTAAAATGTTGAATTGATTGAGATCTGCTGGATATGAAGGAAAATATTCTTTGCTCTGTTTAGAAGGTAGATATCTAATACTGAAAGGAGATGCACGATTCTTTAAAATTTGGAAAGTGATTAACTAAAAATAGCATCCATGTGAGATGATTAAATATATATATGTATATTGAAAACCTATTATAGCTTCAGTAACACATTTTCTTGCTGCTGTTTCTCTTTGCATTTAAATTCCATCATTTTAAGTCCTTTAAATGTTACATAAATCAAGAAATCCACTATTCTGAGAATATCTGAAAGGCATGAGGATACACATTTTGACAGTGCAGTGAGTAAAATTTATTCAGCCAATTCTTCACAAAAAGCAAGTGCAGGAGAAAAGGCTCTCAAGTGTTCTTTCTTGTGCTCCCTATGTTTCAGTAGTTGGTAGAGGAAAGCCACTGAAAATGGGAAACTTGCTTTGGGTCCTCTAACAGCTTCTTGTTTACAGTAAGTAGTCAGAGACAAAAAGGAGAAATTATGTTTTTTTCTCTGTTATCCATTTTTCTATTGCTTTGTCCCAAGGATGAAGCTACTTATCCTTCCAGTGTGATCACAGTGAATGGTAAGTCTTTCATGCTGTTTGAAAGACTTACTGTAGGGTTTTTGTTGTTTTTTTTTATCCTAAGTTGATCAGATCAGGATACACTACATGGCACCATCTGACATTAAAATCATACTTAACTCTTTGTAAGCCCAAAAAGATGTCCATACAGATTTGAATGCAATAGGAAAAATTCAGGAGGCCAATTCAAAGCAGTGTTAACTATCTTCATCTCTAGAATGTGAATGTATCCAAAATCCTTGTTCTGCATACAGGAATTTAGACAGAAATTCAATTAAGTATTTTCCAAACCAACCTTGCTATTGAGGGTAGGATTTTCCATACATAAAATTTCAGGACAAGCATAAAAATAAAAATAAAATAAAATAAATAATAAAGTATAATTCACTGTAAGCATACATGACAGAACAATAATTGATTTAGTCTTCTTGGTTTATTATGGACTATTCTGTTTGGCTTTGAAGCCAGGGCTGGTCCTAAACTGGGAACTTTCAGTTTTCGGTTTTCTAT
The DNA here is from genome assembly GCF_019238085.1 of Lagopus leucura. Classification (NCBI taxonomy): domain Eukaryota; kingdom Metazoa; phylum Chordata; class Aves; order Galliformes; family Phasianidae; genus Lagopus; species Lagopus leucura. The sequence goes on from NW_024962262.1 coordinate 33,677,225, forward strand.
TTCAAATTATTTTTATTTCAGAATTTCTTTTACTGTTATAGGCTGAAAAGTTGTGTGTATTTCTTTTTTAATTTTAGATGAGATCTTGCTTTCAACATGAATATCTTCATTTTTTGTTATAAATTAATATAATGTTCATTCCAAATTGATTTTACATTTTTGTTAGCAAAACCACAAAAAAAAAAAGAAAAGCATATTGCTTTTCAATGCAACAGACACAAACTATCTAGTAAATTGTGCAAAAATAGTGCAGCATGATTTTTTCTTTTTCATAAGTTTCATTCTGAAATGTGTTTATGTTTGTATCCGTAGGCAAGGAGTTCGACAGCTTAAGTGCTTGTAGAACACTGTTGTAAGAAGTAGATATTTTTCTCTTTTGTCTCCTTCATTCAAATTTCATGATCTTACTACCTGTACTCAAGCACTGACAGTTTCCCTCTCCTCTCCTCTCCTCTCCTCTCCTCTCCTCTCCTCT
>NW_024962262.1:33679838-33701142 GCF_019238085.1 Lagopus leucura
TTTCCTTCCCTCCCCTCCCCTCCCCTCCCCTCCCTTCCCCTTTCCTTTTTCCTTTTCCTTTCCTTTTTCCTTTTCCTTTTCCTTTTCCTTTTCCTTTTCCTTTTCCTTTTCCTTTTCCTTTTCCTTTTCCTTTTCCTTTTCCTTTTCCTTTTCCTCTTCCTCTTCCTTTTCCTCTTCCTCTTCCTCTTCCTCTTCCTCTTCCTTTTCCTTTTCCTTTTCCTTTTCCTTTTCCTTTTCCTTTTCCTTTTCCTTTTCCTTTTCCTTTCCCTTTCCCTTTCCCTTTCCCTTTCCCTTTCCCTTTCCCTTTCCCTTTCCCTTTCCCTTTCCCTTTCTTAGGAGAAGGTTAGAAGGAAATTCCCAGACATTAGACAGTCATACAAATTTAATTATTGTTTTAACCAACCAAAAATTTCCTCCAAACCAAAACAAATAACGGTCCTTCTGGCTTAACTTTTTCAGCAAGAAAAATATAAAACATATGTAATGTTTTATGGTTGCATAGTGGATCTGTGTGTTTTATGTATGAAAATCTTACCATTACCTTTTCAGTGTAATAGATGATAGTGAGAGCAAATAACAGATAATTGCAAAATCTAAAAACAAGTGAAATCGTAATGATAATAGAAGATTCAGTTATTTGAATTTATAGCATCTTCTGTTCTAATCTTCTAATCTCTCAGTAATACAGTGTATAGAAAAGACAGACATGTTAAGACTGTCCTTAAATGAAGAAAAGGTGTTTTGTTCAGAAATCACAGCTTGCCCAGGTTATCCAGGGTTCAGATAAAGTTCATGAAAGTGAAACTTTACCTCAGCTATTTTTTTACATTTTAGAAACAGCATTTCTTTATTTTTTTTTGTCTAACCTTCCTTGGAGATCTTATTAAAGTTTCACAACTTGCTCCTTTATCCCTGCTGAGGTTTATTGTTTTTCTGAACATTTAACAAATAAGGTTTAGAAAGTTTGGGGTTTGGGATTTCTCTAAGGTACAAATTAAACAATTCTCATTTCCTTCCAAAATCTTCTCAATAGAATGTCAGTAACTTGTTGCTGCTACAGTTTCATGTCTTCCTTTACTTTAAAAAGCATAAATTTAATCTGCACAATGCTAAGGTAAAGAATATGTTGGAAGGTAAAAGTTAGAAACAAGATATGCCCCGGGGCCATGTCAAAACTATTAAGTCATTGTAAAACTAATCTTTTGCGATTCTTCCCAGAAGCAATAGACTGTGATCTCATTGTGCTTTATAAGTTAAGAAAGGTCAGGCCAGTATCCTTTGTCATTTAGTGAATGAAAACCTAAGAACTCACCAGTGATTAGGATTATGCTGAGTAAGTTAGTGTAAAGACAAATAAGATCTAGCTAGAGCAGTTTGAATTTACCTTACACTGCTGTTTCTTTCTGCTTCTCTAGGTTTACAGTCCCTACAGCTGAGGTACAATAACAGCTTGTGGAATTCCTCCCACTTTTAGTGCAAGCCAGCCATATTTATTTTAATCAGTAGAGAACTGTCTAACATAATGTGTCTAACATAAACAGTGACTTAATGACACTCAGTTCTTGACACCTGGTGCCATTATTGCTATTTTTGAAGTAACATTTTATGATTCTCTAAGATATAAACTTTGTCAAAGGTACTGACAGGAGAAAATACTAGAGAACCCCAGACTGATTTGGGAAACTAGATTCTCATGTTTGAGAGCTCTGGTTCTTCAAAACATGAAAATGAAGACTTTCTGTACAGTTAATGGCATTAAGTGCCAGCGTGATTCAAATTGTCTCATGCCATTCTTTCGTTTTAAAATTAGCTCCTTTTTTTTTTTCTCTTGACCTCAAAAGAACTGATTGGATTTATTTTTTTTCTTTATGCAAAGGAAAAGTAGTGCTGCTTAATGCAAAGGATGAGTGGGGCTTACTTTAAAAGTATTTTAAGTTTCTCACTTTTCTTTTTTTTGGGGGGGTCAATCTCTAATGCCAATACTCTGATCAAATTTGATCTAAAGTGCAATTTATTTTTTGGTTTGCAAAGTGTCATCTTTATATAAATGGGAATTATTAGTAGTATTTCTGCTCTAAATTACTGCATGCTGTTGATGAATTCTGTTAGATATTCTTCGAGATCAAAGTTATCTATGTTATTAATTGAAAGATACTCAGGAAATCAGCTTGGGTTGGTCAGCCCCTGTTCATACACACCATCTAGTTTTTAAGTTAGTCTTTTGATCTGTTTTGGACATTTGTAATTAGCTCTCCCTACTAGCATTAAGCATTGTGGACATAGTGCTCACAAGTAAAAATTTATTTGTATAGTTTCTTGAACACTGATATTTTAGGATAAGCTGACAGAAATTATTTATCAGTTTATTGAACTATTTGTGCATGTGCTTACTATATTTCAGCTTTGCTTTTTCACTCAACTTACTTTAATGACCTTTTTCTGGAAGTTCTCTGGAAATCACCTTTATCCTGTGACCTTGTCTTCCACATATAAAATTTTATGGATGGAGAACAGGAAAGAGAAAGTGAAGTTCTTGCTTTTATCACTTGTATAGAAACAGGGACAGATGATTGCTGTTTTGACCCTCACAAATGATTAAGTATATGCAATTCTTGCATAATTCTTATTCTCAAAGACATCAAGACTCTGTCAAAAGAAGGAATGAATTGCTGCCAGCACCGTCTTTCTGCTGGCCATTGCTAAGGGATTCAAAGTATTCCCTCAGGGCTATGGTTGCTGCTGTTTCCTGTGCAAGGAAACTGGAAAAAACATATTTGATATTTTTCTCTTGTGTACGCCAAAAGAATTTAAAAAGATCTCAAAGATCTACAACCTTTGGAGAGATTCTTAATTACATTTATAGTGACTGAGCTGCAGTCTCTGAAGTATGAAATGGTGCTTGTAGATATGTGTGCATCTATATATATGTGTATACAAGTGCATATGTATTCACATATACAGATATAGGTATAGATACAGATACATATAAATATATGACAGGTTGCAATGATGTCAAGGAAATGTCTACTTTATAATGGGTCCTTTCCTTTTTGTCCTAAAGAAGTTTAAAAATAGCTATAAAGAATTGCATACAATAATGTCATCGTTGGATTGGTGCTGTATTTTAAAAATTTGTTCCGACTAAATTGCCTTCATTCATTTTCATTTGTATCAGAATAGGGAAATGGCCTGCAAAGATCTGTGGATCATTTTGTTACTTTAGTTTGGGACACTGATGAACAAGCATCTCAGTGATCTGCCTGCATGGAAATGATTATACTGATTGAGATTCATAAATAGTATCCACTGGTCATGCTATTTTAGAGCAACACTCAATCTAGGTAATTATGGTCTGTTGCCTCTGCTGAAAACAGGCACTACATAAATCCTTCAGTTGTGGTGGGCTCGACAGTCTGAGAATAATGTGCAGGTCCTCAAAAAGGATTTATATTCAAGGTCCATTTGGTAGGTGTGTCGTCCCATTTTTCATTTCTCAGAACTGACAACAAACTGAACTAGTTGGTTATTTCTCTCAGATGCTATTATACTGATGGGATGATCAACCATCTGTGATTAATCCAGAGTCACTCAGATGTTAGTACTAGCAGTTTCAGCCATGTTACTTAATGTATTGGTTTCTTGTTTAACTTTTAAAAAAGAAACATATACCTGATATGATGATGCAATAAACACTCTTGTTTGCCTTCTTCACGTAGAAAACAGCCCCATGCCGTAAAGTTAATTTGAAACACATATGCTAACCCCTGCTTGGGAATAGTATTATTTTGCTTATTCCATTTCTCATTTTTGACGGGTTTAAATTCAGTTAAAATAAAAGCTGTATTAATTAGATTAATTAATTAAAAATGTATTAATTATATTAATAATACATAAGGTACACATGCTACTGCATGTATTCTGGCTTTACAAGGCCTTGCAATCCCAAGAATGGAGAGATCAAGGAATGTTTTGCTTTGTTATCCATTAAAAAAAAAAAGCATCTTATGATCAGCTTAACTAAGGAAGTACATAGTGCCATTTGACAAAATAGATGCTCATTATTATCATATTTTAGAAATAATAAATTTTTGTTTTCCCGAGAAGAGTCTTAAATCATTTTTTTTAAAGTATGTTTTCCATTGTAATCTGTATAAAGATTATGAAGCAAGAAACATGTACTGTTAGACTAACTGAGGTTGTGGTAGGAATACATGGAAATTAATCTAATGGGAATGAGAAATAATAAAAATATTAGTGCACAATCCAGGATTTTTTCCCATTATAATACCTTTTTTGATAATGCTTTATATTTGGAAATATCAGAAAAAGTCTGTAAGGTTTAACGAGGCCTAAGGATATGAAAAATAGCCTTTAGTATATAGAATCATACAATCATAGAATCACAAGGTTGGAAACAACCTATAAGATCATCTAGTCCAACCGTCTCCCCATCACCACTGCCACCACAAGCACTAAACCATATCTCGCAGCACGCCGTCCAGATGTCTCTTGAATACTGCCAGGAACGGCAACTCCACCACCTCTCTGGGCAGCCAATCCAGTGTCTGACCACTCTCTGAGAGAAAAAGTTCTTCCTTATGTCCAATCTAAACCTCCTCTGATACAACTTATGGCCATTGCCCCGTGTCCTGCTCACTGCCTGGGAGAAGAGGCCAAATCGCTCTTCACCACAGCCTCCCTTTAGGATGTTGTAGAGTGCAATGAGGTCTCCCCTGAGCCTCCTCTTCTCCAGACTGAAAAAAGAGAGAGTTAGTTTATTGTAGTAAAAATAAAAAGAAAAAGTTATTCTCCGTAACTTGTGGCAAATCACTGTTCTGATAGCGTGTTAGTGTGTACTTGACATCTACAAAACAATGAAGAATTTTAAGCAAATTGAAAAGATTTGTGGTTAAAATGAAACTAATTCACTTCTCCTTCTTATTACTGAAATCATCAAACTGTACAATATGTTGATCATTTTTCAAAAAGAATTCCCCCTTGGGAAATCTGGTAAAACATATTTATTCAGCTACCCAATTTCATTTGAATAATGAAATTATTTTCATGAAGCCAAATCATAACAAAGCAAAACCTCCCATAACATTATATTAAAAAATAGATATCAGCTTAACTGAAGGCCAAACAAATGTGCTGCAAATAGCATTAAAAACAATGAGATCATTTTTTTTATAATTGGATTCAGTTGTTTGATTGTGGTTTTGAGTGCATTTTGGTGGTGGTGGTTGTCATTTTTTGGGGAGTGTTTGTCTCTTTTTGGGTTGAGGATTGGCAGACTCCTCTGTGGGATACAAAAATTATACAAGACTAACCTAAGTTTGTTTTTCCTTATTTTTTTTTCTTTCTGTCATCAGATATCAAGCTGAATTTATTAGTAACTCTATTCTTCTGTCTTATTAATATGCATCAAACTCACTATATTCCATGTAGCAAAATACATGATTTTAGCAGATAAATATGCAGCTGCATATACATGATGAAATCAGCATGCTGCATGCAAAGCAACCATCTAAACTCAATGAGAATGCATTCAAAATTATCTACGGAGATGATATTTTCAGTAGAGAAAGTGGTACATCTTCAACAAATATTGCAATCAAAGCAAAAATATCCATCTCACTTTGGTCATATTTCATTACTGTTTTTGATGAAAGTTGTTTTTTGCCAACTCTTGTCCAATTTGAAGGCATCAGCCACTTCAGTACTGCATCCTAACACAAAGACCACTGTATATTGTAGGAGGAATGGAAAGGTTCCCCCTATCAGCAGCTAGTTGCAGAAAGATGGTAAATTTTACAGTATAATTTTGTGATTATGGCTCCCTCTTGACCACAACAGTACTAATTCTTTCCTAACAAGAATTTATCCACCACTTTGAAAAATGTGCAAGTCTCAGGTGGTTCTACCTTCTGCCTGTATGGCACAAAGTCAGCATGACGTTAAAGTAAGCATTTAATTGAAAATGTTGTGATGAAAATTTATGTGTAACAACAGTTTGTAAGGAATATTATGGTTTATTATCCACTTTTTTATTCATTATGTGTAACATTAAATCTAAGGTTCTAATCTCACAACCTAACATAGTGATAATCTAATCTTCAAGGTATTGCTGACTTTTGGAAACTTTTCAAAGCACTTAGTCCATGTTTATTTTTGGAAAGTATTCACAAATAAGAATACTTAACTTCTTCCTTCATGTACTAAAGCTAGGTTTATTCCCATGTAATTTAGTCATCTAATCAAAATATCAATGTCAGGAAACTTACTTTCCCTACAATCCCACAAAGTCAGTGAGGGGAAAAAAATGCATTTCCGAAGATTCAAATCTTACATTTCAACAAATTGCAGAAAACACCATATAATGTCTGGAAAAGTTATGTTCATTATTTAGTTTCCTGAAAAGGAGCTGAGTGAATCTGGTACCAATGTACACTGATGTATTTTGATGTCCCATATCTCTTATGAAGAAGGAAATTATTCTGCAGAAAGATGGTTAAGCTGTTATCATTTTTGGTGCACAATATATCAAGTGTATGGTGGTCTTGAACATAACACTAGTGAGAGAGTCACCAGAAAAAGATCAGCCAGAAAAACGTATGTAAAGTATGTAAAAATTTGGTAGGAAGAGGGAGTTAGTGAAGTTGTCCTTTATGTTCATAGAACTCATTGAGAAGTGAAGAACGTGGTTGCTAATTTGTGATTCAGACTTGAACTTTTTCTAGTTAGTATCTATTGCACTGGCAGATGCTTTTCAGTTTCCTGACAGCCTGATTCTGTGGATTATGCAGCTAGGCTAAGAGATCTTAGTAGGCATAGAAAAGGAAGCTGTAAACATTATGACAGCAATAATCCCAATGGCATGAAAATCCCAGGCAGGGAATTTTATTATAGTGTTAGATCATACCTAGTGGTGGTCCAGAATGTTTTTGTATTGGTTATTCATGCCCTTTCTCATCCTAAAGCAAAACATGAATTTACTGCTTTTTGTTTGCTTGTTTGTTTGTCTAGTCTACAGAAAATAAGTTAAAGAAAGGAATATGACATTTAAAAGGAAGAACGGAATGATGGGAAAGCACAGGTCCAGCAGCCCAAGTACTCAGAGGTTAACAGATTTACCAGAGTATGCAAATGGAAGTCCATCTGATGGCTTACTAATGAAATGACATGCAATATTCTATGATTGCCCTCAATTACCCTATGCAAAGCAAGAATTAATTACTTGTATTGAAGAAGTTCACCTTTGTCCCTCATTTCAGGCTCTCATTTATACTGAGTGTTTCTGAGGTGATATTAATAGAGGTCCAAGTACTTGATAGCTATTGCGTATCTTCCTTTTTTTTTCCCTTGTAACGGAGCTGATCTTTTTACATGATAACTGTAGTCTAATCAATCAATGGCTAGAGCAAGCATTAAGGTATATACAGAGCATTTTAAAAGTGCTGAACCTACCTATGTACTGTTTGGCACTTTGTTGTCTGGAATTGTATTACACAGAATGGTTAATCTGATCCATTTGTTTTGCAACAAATACTGCCACTGCCAAGTTATTTTAATGTAATGCTATAAATCAACTTGAAAGTGGCATAAAAAAAATAAATAAGTCAAATAAAAACAACCTAGAGATTCATCACTTTTTGTCTGTTTCTCTTGTTTCAATTGAGATGCATTTCTAAAAAAAAAACAAAACAAAACAAAAAAATATATTATTAAGTTTGTAGAATGGACTGGCTGCTTGTGATTTTAAGATACGCTGTATCTATGCACATTTAGTGCAAGTCTGTACATAAATGCAGAGACAGAATCAGAAATTTAAACAGAAATTATTTTTAAAAAATGAATATTGTGATCATTTACTGTGAGGTTGGCTATTTATTCAGGTCACATTTAACAGGTTGATAGAATACAGTTGTAATTGAGGACAGTGTAATTATATAAGAGAACAGACACAAACATATTTGATTCTAGACATATTTTTTCAAGCAAAAAAGGCTTTTAGAGCTTAGGAGGCGTGTATCAGGCAGTTAAGGATAATGTTGAGGTACGTTAGGATTTTTTTGCATTTGCTGATATAATGTTGAGTTGCATACTAAGGCTGACAGATACAGAAAGAGTAAAAGTAGTGGTTGAGAAATAAATTCCAAAGACTCTGAAGCTTCAAAACTTTCCAATCCCCAGTGTCAGCTGGGAAGAGCTAGTAGCGAATTGCTAGTGAAGCAAGAGCAGCTTCCAAAATCAGTTGTTCAAATTAACCTGCATGACTCTGCTGTGAAAGGTACTGTAAATAGTCATTCACTCAGCAAAGAGTGAGAGGAAGTTTAAAAAATCCCTTGCTCTTTTTCTTCTGCAAAATTCCATGGAAGGAGGCCTCTCATCTATGGAGACATCTATAATACATTGTCTGTGTCTAAGGTAATCAGACAAGCTTTCTTTACAGAAAAAGTATAGGCACTTCTAGAATGCCATTAAATTCATTTCTAAGGTAGAGATATAATAGAGACCAATATAATTGCTTTTATAAGTCCCTACTTCTCACTGTCACTAAAAGAGGAATTCTAGAAAATTAAATCTGTTCTAGGTGTCCACATAGGTGCTAAGTTTGATAAGATAAATCCCATCTCCCGCAAGTGACTTAGGAGTGGATACTGATGGGATGCATCCAAATGTGTTGAGGGAGTTGGCAGAGATGATTGTTGAACCACTCTCTAGCAAATTTGAGAGGCCTTGGATAATGGGAGAGGTGCCCGAAGACTGGAGGATTGCCAGTGTCACTCCAGTCTTCAAAAAGGGCAAGAATGAAAATCTGGGAAACTACAGGTCAGTCATCCTCACCTGTGTCCCTGGAAAGGTGATGGAACAGCTTGTTCTGGATGCCTTCTCCAGGCAATTGGAAGAGGATTATCAGAAGTAGTCATCATGGATACACCATGGGAGGTCATGCTTAACTGACCTGGTAGCCTTCTATGATGTCATCACCAGCTGGGTGGATGGGGGGAGAACAGTGGATGTAGTCTACCTTGATTTCAGCAAGGCATTTGACACTGTCTCCCACAGCATCCTTATAATGAACCTGAGGAAGTGTGGAATAGATGAGGTGAGGTGGGTTGAGAACTGGCTGATTGGCAGAGCTCAGATTGTAGTGATTGGTGGTGCAGAGTCCAGTTGGAGGCCTGTATCTAGTGGTGTTCCTCAGGGGTTGGTGCTCAGTTTGGTCCTGTTCAACATCTTCATCAATGACCTTGATGAGGGAATAGTGTCCACCCGCAGCAATTCTGCTGATGATAAAAAGTTGGGAGGAATGACTGACACACCAGAGGGCTGTGCTGCCATTCAGCAAGACCTGGATGGGCTGGAGAGCTGAGCAGAGAGGAACCAGATGAGGTTTAACATGAACAAGTGTAGAGTCTTGCATCTAGGGGGGAATAACTGCATGAACCAGGACAGGTTGGGGAGAGGATCTCTGCAGAGAGGGACCTAGGTGTCCTGGTGTACAACAGATTGGCCACAGTGTGGCCAGCAGTGTGCCCTGGTGGCCAAGAAGGCCAATGGCTTCCTGAGGTGCATTAAAAGGAGCATGGCCAACAGATCAAGGAAGGTGTTCCTCCGCTGCTATTCTGCCCTGATCAGGCCTCATCTGGAGTACTGTGTCCAGTTCTGGGCTCCCCAGTACAAAAAGACAGGGATCTCCTGGAAAGAGACCAGCAGAGTGCCACGAAGATGATAAAAGGTCTGGAACACCTGTCTTATGAGGAAAAGCTGAGTGAACAAGGTCTATTCAGAATTGAGAAAAGAAGACTCAGAGAGAATCTGATCAATGTCTATAAATATCTCAGGTGGAGCAGGCAAGGGGACAAGGGAAGACTCTTTTCAGCAATGTACATCAATAGGCCCAATTCAGTTGGGCCTAACTGAAGCATAGGAAGTTCACACAAATGTGCATAAGAACTTCTGTGATGAAGCACTGGAACAGGCTGCCTAGAGAGGTTGTGGTGTCTTCTTATCTGAAGACACTGAAGACCTGCTTGGATGCCTGCCTGTGCAGCTTGCTACAGGGAGCCTGCTTTATCAGAGGGATTGGACTTGATGTTCTCTGGAGGTCCCTTCCAACCCCTACAATTCTTTTTGGTGCTAAAACTGTTACTTTGAGTGTTCTTTGAAGATTTAGGAAGCTGATCTCATTCATTTTCAATAGTTACAAGATTTCAGCTGAAAATCTTTTAAAATAAGCTGTCTGCCTTTGTACTGAAAAGGACTGTTATTTATCACAAATCAGATATATTCAAGAAATACTTCAGAAGGCATCTCTCATCAAGAAAGCAGTGTTTGACCATAACAAAGCACATGGAAATCCATGTCAGTTTGGCATAATAACCAGCCTATTGTGAATAAGTTCAGGATAGACAGCCAAGTCACCTAATCACATAAATATATTTCTAATTGCTTCTAAATAAAATATAGCAACAGAGGTGCTCAAACAAGACAGAAACATATTCAGCCACTAGTCACAATAAATACCCACTCACAGGAGACCAGATAATTTTATATACTGTACTTGTTCTCTTCTTTGTCATTGTTTGATGCTAGCAAATGGTACCAGAAAAACATGTCATTGTTGATTTTTCCTTTTCCCAATAACTCAGTATTTTTCAATAACTCCAGCTTCTTCTCACCTTGTTTTCTAACTTAAGGGAATTTATTCAAGACTTTTTTCTGCTGAAGAAGGTTTTTTTAAAAAATAGTTGAAATGCATGAAATCAAAGGATTACAGAAGACAGGCAATAACGGTGGAAGATAGGCTGAATTTTCATGGAGAGAAAAAATAAAATCCTTCTCTTTCCCATGGAAGTCAAGTTTTAACCTAGCAGCAGCCTCTAAAAGTGTTAATGTCTGAATTATTCCTCTTTAGAGACTGTATATGCTGATGAATAGGAGATTTTATAGGCTTCAAATGAGAAATAGCTGTTTGCAGATTTTTCTTTATGAAATCATCATGGTTTACATGATAAGAAACAAATTCAAAATCTGATGCTGAAACCATAAGCAATAAATATTACTTGCTGTCTTACAGGTTCAGGTTAAAATTAAATTTTAAGAAGAAGTTAAATATATCATTAGAACAGTGATAACATCTGACATATTTCATCAGTAAGTGAATTCCAGTTAAACAACTGGTAAAAATAGCAGCTGCTGAAAGAATAGATTTCCACCAGTTTTCAGGAATCTTTGTATGTAGTGAAACTTCCCTTATGTATGTCCATTCTGAACAGAAAATAATTAAATAACTAAAAGTTCAGAGCAGTAAATTGTGAGATAAATTGATTTTCTGACCTGCACGCACAGTAAATTTTTCACACCAGGGCAACTAACAAAGTTTTTTTTTGTAGTTAACTTTTCAGATTTCAGACTGAAATAACTGAGAAAAAGTTTCCAGAATCTCCTTCCAGAGCAATCTTTTGGATGTGACCTTTGAATTGGAAAGGACATTTAAAGCTCCTCTTCAAGTATAACAAAATCACAATTTTTTCCTAGGGAACAGGGTACTTTTAGTGTTTGGCCTAGTAGCTAAGGTGATGGAATACAATATTAAAAATAACATGCTTCAGAAATAGTCAGCCTTAAAAAAAAAATAATTCTTTACTTCTTAAGTTCTTTGGATGAGGATTGAGGGAAGAGTATGAAACAACTCTTTCTTACTGAAAAGCCGGGGTCTTTCCTGCTAATATGCTTGCAGAGTCTATCATTAACTGAGTGGTTCTCTGCATAAAGGTTTTGGTCAGGAAGCTTTGTGTTTGGTCTTCATACTGCAAATAAACATTTTGGCTGAATCTAGCTCTTTTCACGTGTCATGTGAAAAGAATAGCCAGCTGATTGTCTCATTGACTTATGATGCAAGTTTCAGTATTTTTCAAACTCTACTTTTCATTATAGAAAACTACCTCAGGAGCTGAGAGAGGGATAAAATAAAACAAGAATTTAGCATTAAATATCTTATCTCCTTGAGAAAATGTTCCTGCTCAGAAAAAAAATTATTGAGAACTTTTTCCATGCATGTACATTGTAATGTGGTAGGAGAGGACATTTACATCGCTGGGTGAAACACTGGCTGGATGACAGGGCCCAAAGAGTTGTCAATAGAGTTAAATCCAACTGACTGGTCACAAGTGGCGTCCCCTGGGCTTGGTACTGGGGCCACTTCTGTTTAACATCTTTATTAACGATCTTGATGAGGGGATTGAAGCACCCTTTGTTAGTTTGCAGGTGACACCAAGTTGGAAGTGAGTATTGATCTGCCTGAGGGGAGAAGTGCACTAGAGAGGCTTCTGGATAGACTGGATTGATGGGCCAAGGTTAACTGTATGAGTTTCAATAGGGCCAATTGTTGGGTCCTGCATTTTGATCACAACAACCCCAGGCAACCATACAACCTTGGGGAGGACTGACTGGAAAGCTGCCTGATGAAAAGGGACCTTGGTGTACTGATGGACACTCAGCTGAATATGAGCCAGCAGTGTGCCCACGTGGCCAAGAAGGCCAATGGCATCCTGGCTTGTATGAGGAATGGTGTGGTGAGCAGGACTGGGGAAGTAATCCTGAACCTGTACTCAGCATTTGTGAAGCCCGACCTCGAATATGTGTTTGGTTTTGGGCACTTTAGTACAGAAAGGACATTGAGGTGCTGGAGCAGGTCCAAAGAAAGGCAACAAGGCTTGTCAAGGGCTTGGAGAATATGCCCTATGAGTAGAGACTGAAAAATTTGAGGGGAAATGGCCTTAAGTTGCAACAGGGAAGGTTTAGGTTGAATATCAGGAAATACTTCTTTAAAGAAAGGATTGTTAAACACTGGAATAGACTCCGCAGGGAGGTGGTTGAGTCACCATCCCTGAATGTGTTTAAAAATCATTTGGATGTGGTGCTTGGGAACATGATTTAGTGGGGGGTTGTTAGAGTTAGGGTAGTATGGTTAGGTTGAGGTTGGACTCAATGATCTTTAAGGTCTTTTCCAACCCGAGTGATTCTGTGATTCTATGATTCTATGATTTATGGCTAGTCTAGTAAGCAGATTCTTTCTAGTAGAGATTATAAACATAACATATAATTGGAGGACTTTCCTAGCCTGCTGATAACCTGCTGATTCTATGATTCTATGTATGCCTTCACTGTCAAAAGATAGGTTGTTATCACAGATTAACTATCATGTATCAGATGCAAAGAATAATAAGCATAATACCGAGTTAAAGAAAAACTAGCTTTTCTTTATTCTAAAGTAAATTCAATTTCAGCTCTGAATGCCTAATAATTAAATAGAACAGTAACTCCATTAACAGTTCAAATTCAGCTAGCAAAGGATGTTATGTGAGTATTCCCATGGTAAGGAAAAGTAAACCAATTCTTTTCTTTAAAAGATAGGACTTGACCACAATGAAAACGATTTTAGTTTTTTTTATTTATTTATTTTAGCCAGGCTGAACCTACACTGATGCTGATGGCAAAAAAACTCCAAGTTTTGGTAATACTGTGTAATATTTATCACTATATAAGCACAATTTTTCACTAAATTAAAAGAAAAAGGATCCTTTTTGGCTATACAAACATTAGAAAAGAATTCATCTTGCCTTTTTCACAGTTACATCCTAAGACAGGGACAAAAGCTTGAGTCATGGAGCCTCTAGTCTCAAGTAAACAGCAAACTCAATACATGCTAACTTGTGTGGTGATATCACACTGATGGCTAGCTAAGCAACAGCACATCATTCTCTCAAGTACTGTCCTCAAGAGGGGTAGAATATATGATGAAAAAGGGTTAGAAGGTTGAGATAAGGGCAGCAGGATCACTCATCAATTACTGTCATGGGCAAAACAGTCTCAATGTACAGAGATTATTGTAATTATTGTAATTATTGTTAAATTATTGTAATTTAACACTAACAGTCTAGAGTAGAACATGGACAAACTAAAAACAAACTAAAAACACATTCTTTCATTCACTTTTTTTCTACCTCTCCCCACTTAGCGACTTAGAGGAGTGAGGAACAGGAACAATGATCAGTCCATCCCTGCTGTTCCTCCATGGTGCCTCTCTGCCCCTGCAGCAGCATAAGGTTCTTCCCATGGGATGCTGTCATTCTTGGTGTCATCCTGTGTGGGCTTCCCAAAGACTACAGCTCTCCCAGCACTACTCCAACATGGCTCTATACCATGGGGCCCACCCTTCAGACACTGCTCCACATGAGTTCCTACAGATGGCAGCAACCCCAGCCCTCTTGCCCCACTGCAGGCTGTACTCCACAGGCTGCACCACCAGCCTAGGATGTCCTGCAGGGGTTCTCCATAGTCTGTGATGTCCTGCAGGCTCCATGCACTGCTGCACCATGGGCTCCTCCATGGCTGCATGGAGAGATCTGCTCTGCACCTAGACCACTGACCTAGGTGGTTGCCGGCATGTTCTCTCACACTCTTTACTCCTCTCTACTGTTCTCTACTCCTCAGCTGCTGTTCTGCAGCAGATTTTCCCTTTCTTAAATCTGCTGTTGCAGAAGCACAACCAGCATCTCTCAGAGCTCACCTCTGGCAGTGGCGGGTCCCTTTTGGAGCAGCTGTGTGTCTTACCTGACATAGGGCAGCTTCTGTGTGAGTAGAGCCCAGTCCCATAGCCCCTCAGCTCTCAAAACTTTGTCACATAAACCCAGTGCAGTGTCATGATCCCTTCAATTTACCACTTGCAGTTCAGATGGAAAGATTCCTACAGAATCTCTCATTTACCATATTTTCTGTTAACTATGTTTTAGTTTCCAAATCTGTTATGTCCACCTTGTTTTATAATCATCTCACTTTGTTCTGATGCTGAATTTCAGTAGTGTTTCTCTCTCACTCTCTGAACTGTAAAAGTGTTAGTATATTATTTTTAACATGTATATTTCTGTCTGTATATTATACTTGTATGTAGTATAAAACACAGAAATGCAAAAATAATTTGAAGGTAATGAACTTATTTTGAATTTCATTAATCAAATATTTATAACCTGTGCATTAATTTGCATTTTTTTATGTGAATCATGCTTAGGAAATAGTCTGCAGCTAGCAATTAACAGTTAGGTTATGCAGAACAGGATCTTAGCAGTACTTGGTATGACGTTTGTGAGTGGCACTTGGAAATGACCTATTGTACAGAAACCTTATTCCATTATTGTTAGTTTCTGAACTGTGTATCTCCTCAGTCTCTTCTCTGCCTCTGAGCCTTTTGGATTAAGACTGGGTAAAATAATTTCAGTTTAGCAACTCAACCTCCTGATATGGTTCATTGTTAAGAGGCACTGAATTATGCTTTCAAGTTTGTAAATATCAACTGATCTGGTGAAAACATTTCTTCTGATACAGAAGAAATATAAACTAAAGCATTCACTGAAATGCTTGAGTAAGTGCAATGATGTGCGAGAGAGGACAAGACAGCCTTGTTTACAGAGAAAAAAATCTTACAGATTATATTGTTAAATGTAAAAACAAATAGTTTTTAATCCATCATTAAGAATTTTCTCGAGTTCTATGCTTGAAGTGATGTCTCAGGAATACGGGTGAGCAGACAAAATATATCTGTTATAGACATTGTAAAAGAGAACAAAGAGAAAAAGCTGGATTTTGGCAGCAGACTTTTGAAAGAAAAGATGCATTTAACCCCTGTGCTGAAATTACTACTGACTAAATTGGATTAAAAGTGATCACACTCATCAGGAGTGTATTTTGAGCACTTTCCTAATATTATTTTACACTAACCCAATTTTAAACTGCAAATGACATATGAAATAAGGAGAGCAAGTTCAAGCCATTTTCTGCTGAGGAGACCAGCATACTGGTGAAAGTGTATTAGATAATGATCCTATGTTGCTGGGAATTGTCACAGCCTCAAATGTATGGTTGTGATGTTGTTGTTTTGAGCTGCAATAATAAAGGTTTTTTTGAGAAAGATCCAATTAAAGGCCTAAGTAGGATTTGGACAGTATTTAAACATGCACTTGCAAAACTGCAAATATGAAGATTTCCTGATTTTCCTGCCCAGTACTGTGAGAAATGGAGCTCCCTGCATATATCTTACTTTCAGACCTTAAATACTTGCATTTCTATGCCACTTAACAGCAGAGTGCCCCAAATCAAGTGAGAAACATAAAATGCTATTCCTTCTCAGTCCAAATCCACAGAAATTCTAACTAATGTTTATTTTTGGAACATCCCTCACATGAGCTGCATGACATTCTTCACAAAAGGCAGCAGTGATTTCTGCTTCCTTCCATGATATATGAGACAGAAGCAGCGGTAGTCATGATAGCAGTGCTCTGTGATGTAAATGTTTGCAGCTGAAGTAGACTCCCAGAAGAACCTAATTTCTGTATCTACTCTGGTGTAATCCTGTATTACTCAGGTTCTGAAAGGAGTAGAAGTGTCATGAGAATACTGATGTTTCTTCTGTTGAAGCTGTATGACTGTAGAGAAGAATCCAAGAGGGAGACTGAGTATAAAGAGATGAAGCCTAAGAAGGACTGACATTTCAGCCTCAGCATTTTTTGCATTGGAAAACACTTCCAGAACTCTTGTACACTATTTGGCTTGGAAAAATTCTGCTTAATGCTCAGATTTTCAAGGTGGAGTTCATTCAGTGTTACTTTTAGACACAGATAAAACTAGTTTTGGTGCAGAAAACTTTTCTTTATGTTGACAGTGAAGGACCATTTATAGGGAGAGTGCAAGAAAGTACTTTCAGGTAAACAACCTTCTTTTTGTTCCCTATGTTTGGGAGCAGCAGCCAAGCAGGCTGCCAGAGATCCAACAGCGCTTTGCAGCGCACAGAGGGATGTGATGGGGAAGGGCCGTCCTTACTGCCATGCAAAAGTGGGTTTCTTCAGTCCTTTGTCATGAAGTATGGAGGAATGCATTTTGAGTATGTTATGTTTTCAAATTTTGTTTCATTATTCTTCCCACCCTCCTCTATGCTTTTTTAAGGAGATGAATAGGAAATGAAATTAAAGATGCTGGTACCAAACATTTCTCTTATCACACTCTCCTTTAAAACTGTTATTTTGAATCTTTTGAAGTACTGTTTTTGTCTTTCAACTCTATAAATGTTTTCTGAAGTTGGCAAGCATATTTCAAGGAAGTATACTTCATGATGTTTCAAATACTGTTGTCCAAAAAACACAGTGACATCCAAGACTGAACCCATTAAATTAATGTAAAATGGACATTGCTTCTGCATCTCCAATCAGTTCTTGTCTGTATAAAGTGTCATACACCTATAAACACCTCCCTGCTGAGATATTATTGCTAGCAGTGAGGGAAACATTCAAATCGATAAGGATATCACCTTAAATCATCAGCTGGCAGCCAGAAACTTTTCTTGGTTACGTTCAAATTGCTTTTCACCATACTGAAATATGAATGAAATGGCATAACAGACAATATTTTAAACAAAGGAAATTCTAGTGAGATTGATAAAAGACTGGTAAAACAAGAAGCACCTCTTCAAGCAGCACAGTTTTCTCTTTCCTTCTGAACTAGCTGACTGCATTCCTTTTCCTGTTGCAATATTCACTGGCAGTTTAAGATTTTTCAGTTTTTCTGGTTAGCACTTTAAGCTGAATGCAGCTGTTCAGTATGACCTATCTTTGCTGTCCATTTCTGTCTTTCCATTGATGGTTTCTATTTGCCATTCCTGAGACAAAATAAGCAATGTATGTCTCATCTCTCTTTCAACAACTGTGTTTTTCTAACTTTGTAAAAAAGATATACAGAATGATCACATTCTTGTCTTCTTCATTGATCCCTTTCTCTCCATGAGAAGCCAAGAAGCAGTCTTCCTCTTCTGAGGCTCTTGTCATTCAGGGCACTCCTAAGAAAGGATATGACTGAGTCTTCATGGAGGGGGATTCATCTCAATTCTCATCATCCACTAATTTCAGTTAACTTGCTACTTGGCATCAAAGGTTACTGAGTTGTGCAGTATTGTCACTACTGATCCAGACATTCTGTGATATAAACAAAGACAGAAGATCTGTACTTGATGCATTTTGGAGGTCTATATCAGAGGAGAGATCATCTTGAGAACAATACAAATAAGGTCAGTATTCAAGTAAGAAATCTTCAAGAAGGAAATCCATGGAATATTGATTTTTTTCAATAACTATTATAGTGGCTTTAGTAATGAAGGACCATAGAGCACTTTAACCTCAACAGTACTGCTGTTCATAGCTATTGATCTGCATTCATCATGACTAAGGGAAATATAGCCTGGGCCTATGCTTTAATTGAAAAAAAGGGGAGGAAAAGGAATACAATTCATAAACTCATGTTGTGATATCACAGAGTTTTAAAGTGGTTCAGGTTGAAAGGGACTTTATAGATCATTTAGTTTCTTTCTTCCTGCTATGGGTAGGAATATCTTGCATTAGATCAATTTACTCAAAGCTCCCTCCAACTTGACCTTGAAAAATGGGGCACACACAACTCTAGGTAGCCCGTTCCAGTGACTCACTATGCTTATATGAATAATTTCTCCCTTATACCTAACCTAAATCTACTTTCTTTCAATTTAAAGTCATTAACCCTTGTCCTATTTACATTCCCTTGTAAAACGCGTCTCTCCAGCTTTCCTCTAGCTCCCCTTTAGATATTGGAAGACTGCTGTAAGGTCTCCTCTTCTCTAGGCTGAATAGTCACAGCTTCCACATCCTGTCTTCACTGGAGAGGTGGTCCAGGCCTCTGAAGGTGTTCATGACCCTCCTCTGGGCCCATTTCAATAGGTCCATGTCTCCGCTGTACTAACAATTCCACATTTGGACACTGTATTCCAGTGTTTTCATGCAATATTTACATCTGTTTTCTCATTTTAATAGGGAAAAAGCTAGGCCTTGTTTCAGTTGTTATTCTTGGGCATTTATGCTTATTCAAGATTACCTAGCATATCCACAA
Source organism: Lagopus leucura (assembly GCF_019238085.1). Taxonomy (NCBI): domain Eukaryota; kingdom Metazoa; phylum Chordata; class Aves; order Galliformes; family Phasianidae; genus Lagopus; species Lagopus leucura. Next base: position 33,698,808 of record NW_024962262.1, read on the forward strand.
AATTGGCAGGTGCAACACAATAGCTAAAGTTATGTACATAGCCTCACGTATCATTTTTTGACTGTAATGGAAGTTTGGACACAAAGCTAAGATGTAGAAATCTAAATGAATTTGTCTTATTCTGAGAGATCAAACCTATCTTTTTCATTTAGCTTTCAGGTTTTTAAAGGGAAATCAGCATTATTTATCTTGACTGATGAGGAATTCTGGGCTATAGTACTGACCCGGGAGATGGTAGATTGGAAGAGAAAATGTGGGGATTGGTGAGGGGTTCTTGCAAAACCACATAGGAGTTACAGGATTCTTCTGATCTTACTAGTGGAGAAATGTGAAAAGACTGGGTAATTCAGTTCACCAAAATAGGATAGTGGAGAGAACCTATACAAGAGTACATGTTGGTTGACTTACATAGACTTAAGAAATATGTGGAGAGTGTTTTACTATTCCTGTTATATTATTTATTTCTCAAGTGTAGTTGATTTTAAAATGGCACTGACAAGAGGAAATGTAATTCCATTCGGTTTAAATCTATGTATCATGTCCAAAAATACACTAGTGAGTGGATAATCTGAGATGGTATGTGGTTCAGCTACAGTCATACATTCTTAAAATAGGAGAAGATAAATAGGAACGGAGAAAATAAAATGATTCCTTACAGAAATAGATTGTCTGTGGGTGGCTGTGTCTACAACAGAGCACTACAAGAAGCATATTTATGCTCCAAGAGTGTTTTAGAAGATGAGATAACAAAATGCACGAAATGAAAATTAGTCAGTGCCAAGTACTACTTGAAGTGTAGCAGAACTAAAGAAATTCTATATTGTTGTGTTCCTTGCAATGTACTTCACTATTTTGTCATTTTATAATGCGTTCTGATTGTAGATTTAAATAAATAAATAAATAAATAAATAAATAAATAAATAAATAAATTCTAGCATTAAGTTCATATCTTGACATGGACTTTGAATGATTTACCACAACTTAGCATTCAATTCCTGCCAGTTTTGAAATCCTTAGAAAGCAAAGTCTGAGCAGTTTTAGTCTAAAAATGTCAACAGTTTTTAATAATATAAAAGAAGTGAGCATCCCCAAATGCACTGACATGGGAGCTCATTTGAGGGTAGATGTTGTGCTATGAAGTTTGACTCTCATTCTGTGTTTGAAATGGATTGTGATATGCAATTGGGAATTCCTTTTGTGATGCCTATTTCATAGGATTCTAGAATCAATAACTAAATGGGCTTAAGTGTCTTTTTTTTTTTCACATGTACATGCATTTAAGCAGTGTTTACATTAAATAAAAAAATATGTGTATGTCTCTTGCCTTAGTAATTTTACTGGATTTGCCCTTTCAGGAATTCTTACAATTTATGAATGGAAGAAAACTGGACTTATCAAAAGTGCTGAATGGGTTCAGGTACAGCAGGGATCTGTGCTGAAAAGATTTGCATGGAGAAATATTTAGAGCTATACAAAGATATGTAATAATTTACATATAAATTGATTTTTTTATGGCAAAAATGCTAGCTTTCAGGACTTTGAGTGAACAGACATAACACAAATTATACTTCATTGACTGCTGAAGAAGTTCAAAAATGAAATTATAAAAATGAAATTTTAAAAAACAAAGGCATTTGGAAAGACACAGAAATTAGTTGCTAAAACAGGGGACCTTAGTTTTAGAACTTTGACAAAAATAAAAGTTTAGAGTCTTTCTTTCCTGTGAGTTTTCAGAAACTAAGAAGGTTATTTAAAGATGTGAGACATACAGTGAATGGTATTTTGTTCTATGAGAAGTTTTAGGCTCATCTTTTCTTTTTATATATTAATATATTAATATGTGTGTTCTGGATATGATTCCAGATCTTTCAAATTCATATTTTTCTTAGCATTTTCCAAAACCTCCCAATATTTAAGAATGTTGACTGTGTCTCTGTAGAGTCACATCTAACAAAATATAGAACGTGTCAGGGAGTATGGAATAGCAGAACTGCTACTCTAATATATTCCTTGAAGGAAAAAGAAGTAATACCCCACTAGCAGATGCTTTTATTTTTCATTACTGGAAGATACAATATTTTTTTAGTCTCAATTTAAAAACACGTGTCCAATCATGTTGCACATTCTGCTATCTCATTATAAATTTAGTATACATAAAAGGGAAATTATACGCAACTTAAAGAAAGAAGGAAAGGAAGGAAAGGAAGGAAAGGAAGGAAAGGAAGGAAAGGAAGGAAAGGAAGGAAAGGAAGGAAAGGAAGGAAAGGAAGGAAAGGAAGGAAAGGAAGGAAAGGAAGGAAGGAAGGAAGGAAGGAAGGAAGGAAGGAAGGAAGGA